>NW_020664493.1:1012640-1205234 GCF_002925995.2 Terrapene triunguis | reverse complement strand
AGTGTGCTGACAGGCTGGGTTGGGAGACAGTCGCAGATGTGTCTGTGGGAACGGGAAAAAGGGAGTGAATTCCTGAGACAGATAAATGAAGTTGTGTACAAAGAACCTAGTCTTTCTCTGTGAACAAGACCATGCACTGCACCTCTCACATGCGCACTCAGGACAAGGTCGAATTTTCGGCCCTCGCCTTCAGTGCCTGGGGTCTTGCAGTGGTCTTGCAGTTATCTGAGAAGCGGGGCAGGACACCTGAACTTCTGTATCGGGCAATCATGGTAAGCCATAGACTTGTGGCTGCTTAAAACTGTAATAGTAGCACTGGCCTCCTTTCACATTGAAAGCAATGCCAGTCTCTGCTGCCAGCAATCAGGACAGCATGAACTCTGCCCCTGTCCCACCCCCTCGCGGCTGTCCCAGGGAAAGATCCCTGTATGCTGCCCCTCTCCCTCCACCGCGTGGCTGTAAAGCAGTCCCAATACTAACATTCCCCTCCCTTAATCAAAGCAGGGCATCATGAGCGACATCACCCTGATGAGGATCTCGGACAGCGAGAAGGAACGCATGCTTAGGGAAAGCATGCAAAAACCAGGGCCGTATGCCGCTATGCTCTGCCGTGCGATGATCCCAGAATACTTGATTGTGTCGTGGCGGGGAAACGTGTCCTACCACGGAGGGCCCAATAAGATCGCCCTACCCAGGAACCTGATGAACAGGCTGGAAATGTACCTCCATGAGACCTACGAGGAGTTCTCCTATGAGGATTTCGCGTCTATCCCCGGCCATATTGACCGGATTTTCGCGTAGGTGCACTGGGACTAAAGAGTGGAGTGTCTTGGGCAGCAGAATCATGAATTACCAGACATTGTGAAATTTTTTTTAAATTCTTGGGACTAAATAGTGAAGAGCCTAAGGCAGACAAATCATGAGAAACCCTTTGTTACTATTGTAAATATTCCAGTTTTGTTGCAGATAATTGTTTACATGTTTAAAGCACTTTAGGAAAAACCCATTGTTAATATTATAAATATTCCCGTTCTGTTAAAAATAAATGTTTACATGTTTAGAGCACTTACTGCTTGATCCTTCCCCTGATTCTGTGTCCAGGCTAACGGCTGGGGACGGTTGGTAGGGGATCTCGGTAAGGGTGATGAAGAGCTCCTGGCTGTCGGGGAAATCAGCAGTGCCAGCGCTGTCGACTGCCTCGTCCTCCTCATCTCCTTCTTCATCTTCCCCGTCCGCTAACATGTCCGACGAGGAACCGGTCGCGGACAATATCCCATCCTCAGAGTCCACGGTCAGTGGTGGGGTAGTGGTGGCGGCCGCACCTAGGATGGAATGCAGTGCCTCGTAGAAACGGGATGTGTGGGGCTGGGATCTGGATCGTCCGTTTGCCTCTTTGGTTTTTTGGTAGCCTTGTCTCAGCTCCTTGATTTTCACGCGGCACTGCGTTGCATCCCGGCTGTATCCTCTCTCTGCCATGGCTTTAGAGATCTTCTCGTAGATCTTAGCATTCCTTCTTTTGGAGCGCAGCTCGGAAAGCACGGACTCATCGCCCCACACAGCGATGAGATCCAAGACTTCCCGATCAGTCCATGCTGGGGCCCTCTTTCTATTCTGGGATTGGTCACCTCTGCTGGAGAGCTCTGCATTGTTGCCAGTGCTGCTGAGCTCGCCACGATGTCCAAACAGGAAATGAAATTCAAACTGCCCAGACAGGAAAAGGAATTCAAATTTTCCCGGGGCTTTTCCTGTGTGGCTGGTCAGAGCATCCGAGCTCGGACTGCTGTCCAGAGCGTCAACAGAGTGGTGCACTGTGGGATAGCTCCCGGAGCTATTAGCGTCGATTTCCATCCACACCTAGCCTAATTCGATATGGCCATTTCGAATTTAGCGCTACTCCTCTTGTTGGGGAGGAGTACAGAAGTCAAATTTAAGAGAGCTCTATGTCGAACTAAATAGCTTCGTGGTGTGGACGGGTGCAGGGTTAATTCGATGTAACGGCACTAAATTCGACATAAAAGCCTAGTGTAGACCAGGCCTAACAAGGATACAAACTGGCACAATTACCATCTATGCTTATGACAATGATTGAAATGGGCAATAGGAAAAAGATAGTCTCTTCTCTGCATTTTCAAGATTATGAATTACTGATCCTCTTGGACACCGTATATGTGTTTGGGTAACATATGGATAACAGGTGGAGTAGTGACCTGTTAATTCCTTCAGTGCTGGTCATCCCTTGCAGGTACCTCTCTTGCTGTTATCCCATTAATTACTCCTGGGGGAATTCTGCACCAAAAAATTAAAAATTCTGCAAATTTTATTTGTCAAAATAACACCATAATCACACCATTTTCAATTATTTTGGTAATTTATTTCAAAATACCTGTCAGCAAGTATGTCTGTAACAATACAGACACACACATAAATTCACCTGAGGGTAGAGAGTTAAAGAAACTCCTATGACAACCCAATTCCTGTTTTTTTCTACCCCCTTCCCCCATCCAGAGCCCAGCCGGGGGGAGGGAGGGGCAGACACCGACAACCCCTCCCCCCAGAGCCTACCTGCAGGGCCCCAGCCAATACACCCGAACCCCCTCCTCACCACAGCTCAACCCTGGGGCCCCCCCAGCCCAGATACCCGCACCCTGCCTCCCCAGAGCTCAGTTGCAGGTCCCCCCCAGCCCAGGCACCCTCCCCAGAGTCCAGGGATCCAGAGGGAGGAACAGCTTGATGCTTGGTCCCAGGCTTGCACAGAGTTTCCTGCACACTGCCCCCTCCTTCCCTCAGGGCATGCTGAGAACTGCAGCTGCCAGGACCCTCTAGGTCCCTCTCCCTCCCATCCCGCAGTCTCTTCTACGTGCAACCTAGTCTCTGCTGAGTCCAGTGGCCTCTAGTGGTGGCTAGCAGCACTGCAGCCCATTTCTGTGGGGGAAAGGAAATTCTGCGAGAACGTTAATTTATGCAAAATTCTGCATTGCTCAGTGGCGCAGAATTCCCCCAGGAGTAATTAATGTTCCAAGGCAATGAAATGTTAGGGTATAATAATAACTTTAAGCAGTGGAGCAAGTGTGCTCTTCCAGCATAGGCCTTCCTCACTGAGCTATACAGGTGGTATGTACTCCTGTACCTAGTACACTCATCAGCAGTCCATCATTTAAATGAATGGACTACAATTCTGTTATTTTCACAGGCTCACTGATTGGAGGGAGCCCTTTTGATTCATGACAAAGATTTGGATGTGATGCACAGAAACTGAATTGGTTTAGCCAGCCCATAAAAACAAGAAAGATTGAAGTGGAGAGAACGACAGAGTTTTTCTCCTCACTCCTGTAATGAACATTTACTTTTCAAGAGGCATATCAAGAAATAGGGACCTATTCTTTCCTGCATCAAGATCTGCTTGGTGTGGAAGAAAGGAAGAAATCAGGGAGTGGATTATGGCTCCCTGATTTTCAAGCTACCCTGCCATGACTTATGAGAGCTGGCTATGATCCCTTAAAAGACCATATACCACCTGGAAGTTAGTGCAGCAGTACTCAACTTCACCCCATCATTCCCTTCTCATTGGGTGGGGAGATGATTGGCACGGGAGCCAGCTGAGAATAGCGTTTGCCAGAGGACTTCTTAGCTTGGCAAATGCAGCCAGATTCCAGCTTCTTTGAGTATCAGGGGGGTAGCTGTGTTAGTCTGGATCTGTAAAAAGTGACAAAGAGTCCTGTGGCATCTTATAGACTAACAGACATATTGGAGCATAAGCTTTCATGGGTGAATACTCACTTTGTCAGATGCATGTGAGGTTGATGGATTTCTACTCCATACGGCTAAATGCAGTGCCTTGCATGGTGTCAAGTATCAGAGGGGTAGCCGTGTTAGTCTGGATCTGTAAAAAGCGACAAAGAGTCCTGTGGCACCTTATAGACTAACTGACGTATTGGACCATAAGCTTTCATGGGTGAATACCCCTTCGTCAGATGCATCTGATGAAGTGAGTATTCACCCATGAAAGCTTATGCTCCAATACGTCTGTTAGTCTATAAGGTGCCACAGGACTCTTTGTCGCTTTTTACAGCTTCTTTGAACCACTCATGTGAATATTATAGGCCAGAGAGAGTACAAGATATGGTGAAAGACAAACTTCTGAAACTGTCACCACCATTTACTTATCTAGCTTTGGCCAGGAAGTATAATGAACTTCTATACAACCTCGATACATCTAAAACATGTTGACGAGAGTCCATAAAATGGGTGTGGGGGTTTACAGTAAAACAAGGCTACAATTTCATCTTAATTTTAACCAATTTACATTTAATCAATTTAACCCAAACTTCAAAAATAATTCCAAGGTGAGTCAAAGGCAAATCACATGGAGATCAGCATGACAGCCCTTACATTGACCCCATAACCTTCACCAGGGGGCTGGCCAAGTGGCTATTCTAGAGCCACAAGTGAAACCAACAATTTGGCTTATTTAGAAAATTCCACTGCTGGAAAAAAATGTTGATATTTTATCCCCCACAAACTGGTGCCTGCATGCAGCCAATGCAATCTGAGGAAAGCAGATTAATGGCTTGACTGCTGTCTAGTGCTCCAGGTATGTGTAAGCCGAATGCACCTGCTGTGTTACTGAATGTCCTGCCATTCCACTGAAGTTCAACGAGATGTGCCTAGAATCACAGCAGCAATGCAGGTGCAGTGGGTGACCATCACAGAAGGGTTTAAATTAAACTAATCTAACCCGCTGTTGTGAATAAAACAAAGACATCATTTTCTCGGGGGGGGGGGGGGCAGAGCGGTATGTAATCAGTATATAAAATCTGTGATAAAAATTACAGGTCAAAAAGCTAAAATACAAAAAATGATCCATTAGACACAATAAAGTGCTGGTGATCATTTTTACAGTGAAATATTTATTTTTTGAATGTAAATCCGTAGTATGTAAAATGTATCTGTAAACAAATAGACAATGCAAGGATGGACCATATTCCCTCCATGAGTAAATGGCCAGTTGTTACAAGAACAGTTTGGAGCATAAGCAATTTTAAAATGACATGTAGCAAGCCAAGCATTGCCATAAAGATATGAGTGAATTCACACTGAGGGTTATTTACCAGTCATTCTTAGGGGAGATATTTAAAGCCAAATCAACCTAATGAGGCAGGCGGAGCAAAGCTATGGTTTCATCTATATTGGATACTGGGATAGCTGCACTTATGCAGATACCTACCATAAACATGATTTACAATGGTGCAGTGTGATTTAAACCAGCACAGTTTACTCCAGTTTGAAACTAAGGAGAGCGACACTGTTGGAAATTGTGTCTAACCCCATCACCTGCAAGCCTAATTAGTCATACTCTGCTCCTGGGTAGCTGAGTTGCTCATTGGCTCCTGGCCAGAGGGGGGCGGAGCTAAGCTATAATAAGTAGACTTAAGGAGCTCAGTTGAGGGAGAGACTGGAGTGGTGACAGGTCTCTCTGGTCAAGAGAAGCCCATGGTTAGGGTAACAGGCAGATATTAAGGGGGACAGAACACTACAGGGGCAGTGTAGGCTCAGCAAGGGAATCCCCAGGATAGGGTTTTGCAAGTAGAAGGAGAAGATTTCAGTAGCCTAAGGGATCAGAATAAATAATCAAGTTTATTTTGACTTGTTTACAATACCCCAGAAGTGGTTTAAACTTTGTGTCTTGGCTAGAGGGCTGAGCCACAGAAGACATGGAGCCAGAGGCAGCCAGCTAGCAGCAGGCACTGGAGTTGAGGGTCTTGGTGAGATTATGCCAGGCCATAGGGAGGTGCTCCAAGAATGAGTGTTGCCCCCCCCCCCAGACTTCCCTGAGGGTTTCTATTGATGCAGGTTACCAGTAGCTGAAATTCTAGTGAAGCTGAGGCCTATGTCTTTTGTTCTGTTGATCCCTGCTGGATATTTTCTCCCTTTGATAGGGCAGGTTTTAAATGATTTACCAATGTAACGGAGCTAATAATGGTAAACTTCCTCCAGGCATCTAATACAATGGAGTTGTCTGGAAAGTGGTAATAAAGTGTGAGGTGTCATACTAGATAGCAAGTGATATGGTACAACATGGTGGCAAAAAAGTCATTACTGTTAGAAATGGTCCTGAACTGATGCTCCAGATGCAAACATCTCGAAAATCTGGATCCAGACCAAATATATTGGCTCTAAGGCCTGATCTTAGACACACTTATGCACATGAATAACTTTAAAAATGTCTAGATAAAATTTTACTGCAATATATCAAAATGCTAGTTTGGGCACCCAAATATCCCCTCCTTCTATGAAAGGAGCTGCATGGGATCCTCTTCCTCCTCCCTTCAGAGGTCCAGGGAAAGATGAAAAGGGGAGAATCTTGACATCCAGTGTCTCCCCTGGCTATGGTTGAAAGTATCCTTGTGTTTGAATTTACTCCTCTCTTTATGGCAATACTTGACTTGTTATATGCCGTTTTAAAACATGTATATTGCACCCCAAACTCCTTCTGTCTTCTGACAGCCAGAGATGGGGGCTGGATTGGTGAGGCCATCTTGTCCTTCCTGATTGACAAGTGGGAGGGCAACAAGAGGGAGGAGCCACCAACACAGTCTTCTCCTGTATGAGCTTGAGAAGTGAACAGTGGGGGAGACAATCTCCCCTGTGAGTCTGGGATGAGGTTTTGGGGACTGTGCCTTTAAGGGCTGTACTACTGAAGACCGCATGGGGAAGGGACAAAGAGGCAACCCATAATGGGAAGAGAGTTGTCATACTCCTTCTCTGTGGGAAGGGGAAGTAGGGGGTGAGTTGACAGGGCGGGGACTGGCTCAAAGGTAAAGTTAAATTAAATAAATATGAATAGCTCAGTGAAAGGATGGTTTGATAACTGTCTATGAACATCTGAAAAGAGAGGGAAAACTCTGTTCCCACTTATACAGGTGTAAATCTGGAGGTACTCTAACATGAAACATAAGAAATTACTCTGGTTTTACACTGGTATAAATGAGACCAGAAACAACCCAGTGTCAAATGTAATAGTGCCTAGGGAACAAAAACATCTCTCATATGTATTCAGAATTCACTGATGTCAAAGTCAGACTCAGGACTCACAATTTGTCAGACCACTCTGTTTATTAGCAAAAGTACTCTGCTAATACACCCAGAAAATGTGAGCCCCAGACAAGGCTCAAACCACCTTATTTATACAGATAAAAGGGCGCTAAATTAATAAGATTACAAAGGGAGCAGAACTGGTAAGTTTACCTGGGGCTAGACACACATCTCATGTCCTTATTAACTCTCACCAATTTCCTGTTAATGTCCCACCATCAGCTTAAGTGGACCCATTGTTTAATACCTTAATGTTCCTCTTCCTGACAACTTTATCTCAACATTCCTCATTCCTGCTTAAAGGAACATACAGCATTTCTTTAATTCATTCTACTTCTACAATATAATTCATTCTACTTTCACACTGACCACTGCAGACTGATTGAAGTGGAAATACTTTCTCTACAGTACTCACCAAGTCCAAGGCTCTTCCCAATGTGAGGAGGAAGGAGTCTGTTTGTACAAAGGGAATGCTAAATCTGCACGTTTTTTTTTTAATTGCAGCACAGCTGCTCTGCAGCCTAGTGAATTGGACATCATCTCCAGTGAAACATATTTGCAGTCATTGGTGACCTATGAAATGCATTCTGGATACGGTGTTACATGTGTTCTAAGATGTGAGACCCTGGGCAGGATGGAGAGGAATTTACTGCCATCTGCTATAATGGAAAATGCCAAATACTCTCTGTTCACCCTAATTTGATCGAATTCGAAAGCACCAGCTCTGTTTATTTCACTTTAAATAGTATGGCAGTCTCAGTCTCACTAAACATTGGCATTAGTATTGGAAATCCAATATGCAGTCATGGCTGGCACTGCCAGCCCTGGCTAATCATCTAATTTCTTTTTGGTCGTATGCCTCAGCTTTCTCTTTTGGACTCCACAGAGATGTCAGGTTCTCAGATACCGTCATTCCAAGTGCATCATTCCAAATCCAGGTGAAAGCAGAGTGAGAGAAAGGTCTAGTCTACACTAGAAGCGCTACAGCGTGCTCCTGCACCGCTGTAGCGCGTCTGGGGAAGACTCTTTATGCCGACGGGAGAGAGCTTTCCCGTCAGCATAATAAAACCACCTCCCGAGAGGCGTAGCTATGTTGGTGGGAGCAGCTCTCCTATGCTCCTCCGTCAATCAGGTCTGGGCACAGCCTGGTCACTTCCTAGCTCGGGGTCTTTAAGGCACATTCCCGGGGCAGGCCACAAGTCTGTCACCCTTCCTTGGGATGTGGGACTCTGCAGCCCAGCTGCCTGAGCCCTCCTGCAGCCCGAGTTGCTTATTACCAGAGCTGTTTTTAATAATGTTTTCTTCCAGACAATCATTGAGAAGCTAATGAAAGCACCAGGTACCACGTTGGAAACAGAATTTGCTGTTTTTTTTCTGGGATTTCCCCGCCCCCCTTTTTGGAAGGAAGAGTAAGCTGAAAGTCTGTGTATAATTTTGTTCAGATGACTGTGGAAGCTGGCTGCTGCTATTGATACCTAGTCAGTCGCTATTAGTTATCTTTTTATATGACTATCTATAATTTGAGTTTTTGGAAACTTTTGCTGTGATGTCAACTTTGGAAAAAAGTATCCCACTTGTACTGTGAGTTAGCATTGTACAGAATTCACAGCCCTATTGGTCTAGAAATGTTCAACTTATTTTTTTCCATTTGTACCCGGGTAACACAATACTAAATATATAAGGTCTTATTTACAAGGGTTTTATTATAGAAACTAATAAAGTATTCTCTTAATATTAATAATAGTTAATTCCTCAGTGTTCCACATTACTGTGGGAACTCCAAGCTTCTTGATTAACTTCTTCAGGGACAATGTGTCAGAGAAGCAAGGAATACAGCTCAGCAATGGAATTCTTTAATCAGGGTCACTTTTACTTTCCAGAAAGCACCGGAGAGTTACAGATCTTTGCAAAATAATGAGCAGTTGTCAGACATCCACCCCCACCAGCTCCGATCTCACCCAGTTGTGATAGATTTGATGTTAATATTGATGTTAATGCTAATGTTACATCCTGTAAGAAGGTACAATGTATATGATCTTTTGGAAAAACCCTTGAACATGTTAGGAGTGGTACATGAGAACACTCTCGGTGCTAGAAACCCATATGATAATGCTGTTTTACTGAATTAGAACTCACTTTATGTTAAAAAGCCTGAGGATACTAATGTTTCACAGTGAGTGCCTGTAAACAATCTTAGAACTTTTCACAGCAGAGAAGCCATTACAAACCTGATCTGTATGAAAAGGGAAACAGAGGCATGCCACCACTTTGTTTTCATGGCTAACTGCCAAGATACCTACACTATGACGAACATTAATATCTACATTAAGTTGATGTTAGATGGGTTCTAAACATTTGCCAGAGCTTGTGTGGATCACTTAGCTATTTACATTAGCTCCTGGCAAAATCACATGAAACATGCAGGGATTATGCTGCAATAGCAGGTCCAATCTACTAGTGGTCTGACCAAATATGATAATGGGTTTGTAAAGGAATTCAGTAACATTGTTACTTCCATAATGGACTTTACAAAGAAAAAACCTGTTTTAATCAGACAGGATTTTGATGAACCATTTCTGTTATACGCTGATTCTCCTAATATTGAGTTAGAAGCCATAATAATACAAGACCAAGAATGGGAAGTTCCTGGGATGCATTCAGCAGTGTCTGGGGCCCTCTTCCTGCAACAATTTTGCATTGAGGGTGTGATGCTTTATGATTGAAAATGACCATTTGTATCATTGCTGCTACCACTATTATACAATTGCAATAACTCTTATACAAACTCTTATCATGTAAGGTGTCAATGGAAAAGTTACCGTCTATCAAATATGATTATCCTGGCTACATCCATGTATCATCTTTGTATCTAAAGTTATGAATATTGGCTATGTACTACCTGTATCTTATACATGTGTTGTATGCCTGGGTAACACCCACCAGATAAGATTTACATCAAGGCTAGACAGCTATGTGTTGATGGCCCATTAAGGAGACTTCACTGGAGCAGTGGGACACAGAAGAAACTCCTACTGCCCAGCAGTAATTAATACTCCCTTGGTATTCTACTGTTGAGAATAGCCCACTTCCACTTTAATTGAATTGTCTTCTTAGCACTGACCCCCCCACTTGGTAAGGCAACTCCCAGCTTTTCATGTACTGTGTATATATACCTGATTACTCTTTTTTTTCTACTCCATGCATCTGATGAAGTGGGTTTTAGCCCACGAAAGCTTATGCACAAATAAATTTGTTAGTCTCTAAGATGCCACAATTACTCCTCGTTGTTTTTGCTGATACGGACTAACATGGCTACCACTCTGAAACCTGACACTTTTCTTTATTTAGCTTGCATTCAGACTCACTTCTTAAGATCAGAACTTCACTCAGGATTTTGTCATGGTGTTGCATGGTTGACCGTTATACTAAAATGTCATCCATAAAAATGACAACCCCATTTATGTTCTTAAGCAGCTCTACCATCGTTCTTTGGAAAATGTCTGGAGTGCTGGTAAGCCTGAAAGGTAGTTTTTGAAGTTAAAATCTCCCAAACAGCATAATGAATGTAGCCAGTTTAGCACTCTCTTTGGCTAAAGGAATTTTCCAGAAACCACTTGAGTCATCTAGCTTGGGGAATACAGTAGGGCCTGCCACTGCAGGGAGAAAGTCTTCTAGTGTTGGGGGATATATTTTTCTCTCACTACAGCTTCATTAAGTCTCTCAAAATCCACACCGATATGTATTTTCCCATTTTTCTTTATAACTGGTACCATTGGTGTGCACCATGCAGTTGGCTCAGACTTTCTCAATTACAACATTCTTTTCTAGTCTTTAACTCAGCTTCTACTTTATGAAGTATTTATAGGAATTCTGTGGGATGTATGTACACTAGATGGGTTAGCATTGTCTTTTAGAATTATTTCCACTGGATCTCCTTTTAAAAATCCAATATCGCTAAATATTCCATCAACTTCTTCCACCTTTCTCACTAGACCTGTCATGGTAACCACACTGTGACTGAGGAGATTGTCAGCCTTTGATCCTCTAATCACATACACATTAAAATTAAAGCTTTTTGTCTCTGTGGAAAATTGTCCAATGCAATTCAAAATACTTCCAGGACTATTTAGGAGAGTATCTGCTGGTTTCAGCTCTGGGAAGGGATGAAAGTGATTGTATCCCTTCTGATACGACTGTTATATTTGCACCTGAATCTATTTTAAAATAAACAGTCTTTCCACAAAAATTCAGTTCCACCCTCCAGGCTGGCTCTTTGTCATTACATCTGATTGATCCCAGAAAAAATGGCTCCTCACTTGCAGTGGTCACTTTCCATGCTGCCCTTGTGTGGCAGACAGTGACAAAATGTCCAATTGTTGTGTATTTAGCACATTTGGCTCCTTTAGCTGGACAATCACCTATTGGACTATGAACTTTTCTACATCTTGTGCATCTAGTCTGGAAAGTGATATGTTTTGCTTGGCGCTTACCTCACATTGGTTTTGAGTACTTATTACAATTGCTTTTTGCATCTGTGCTAGATCTCCATCACAACTTTGTAAATCATTTCTTCTCAGTTTCTTTCTCATGGCCACTGGTCTCTATTTCGATTTTTAATCCTCTCCAGTTGTCTTACCATTTCTATTGGTGTGTAAAGGGTTAACGCGTTCATATTTGCAGTTTCTCGGACAGTCCCTTGTCTAAAATGCCAGTCACTATCTGAAGAAGAGCTCTGTGTAGCTCAAAAGATTGTATCTTCCACCAACAAGAAGATAGTCCAATAGAAGATATTATCTCACCTACTTAATCACTAATCTGTCTCTAATGTGGTCTTTCTTTTTGTTGTCAAAAATCATAGTTTTCTGCCATGTCATACAAGACTCTAATAAAAGATTCCTCAGGTTTTTGGACATGCTGGTGGAAACATGCTCTCTCATAGACCACATTACACTGAGGTATAAAATGCTCTTCAAAGTTAGCCTGCACCACAGTGTAATTGTTCTTGTGGCTCTCATCTCCAAAGGCAAAGGATTTAAAAGTATGTTCAGCTTCCCTGCCCAGAGCATAGATTAGGGACCAAACCTGCACCTCTCCACTCTCCTTGTGGAGTTCAGTTGCAATACGAAAACATGTAAACCACCCAGTCCAATCCGGCCAGTCTAGTGGTCTGTCGAAGCTGAAGCTCTGTGGGGCATGAAACTTTGGCATTGTGACAAAATTCTGCAGTTTCTATTGTTTTCCTTCTGACACCTTGTCAGGTTAGTCAGAGAGAGAGGCAAAATCAGTGCAAGCAACAGAAACAACTTTATGGGTAAGAGAGGGCGGGGGAGAATGTAGACTGTCCCCAACACACAGTAAAGGTGTGATGCTGTATTCACACAGTGCCACATAGGGTCTACACACTGTAATGCAGTTCAGGCCTTCTATCTCTCTACTGAAGGCATGTCCCAGAGGGGGATACCAACATGGCAGACTCCAACCAGCTGATGCTGCTCATGACACTTGCCTTAGCTATAGGTTTTCCAGATGTAGCTTGGCACTTCTGGAGCAGGGCCACAAGCACAGTCTGGCCCAGGAGATTATGGGATAGCATTTGTGGACTATCTCGACACGAGTCTGGAGACCTTGGTTTGAGCTGCATCCACAAGACAAAGCTTGGAGATACAACCCCAATGTGTCCTAGGACCCAGGGCAGAAATACTTGTGTGTGGACAGTAGGGGGGGTGTTGGCTCAAACATGAGTCTGAGCCCAGGTTTACAATGTAATGTAGACATACCCCAAAGTCCCAGGCTAGCTCCTTAACCACTGGACCATCCGTCCTCCCTGAGTTTCTAGGAGGATATTGCACCAAGTAAAAGTACAGTACAAATATTAGTGTGACACAAGACTTGCTTAGCGCTATAATACAGTTTATGCAACAATTTCTTGTGTAGCCTTTCCATTATAAGAATGGCACTCCCAAAACTGACACCCCCTTCTACCTGAAGAAAACCCTTGAAAAATAAAATAAACCTCAAACAAATCAACCCCCAAACAAACATTAAAATAAAAAAATAAAAACTAAAAATCAAACACAAACCCTACCTTGAGTGGCCAGTATACCCCAAAACAGGAAGAAGTACACTTAGGGACTTCGCTCTTGCTGTGGAAGGTACCCAGATACTATAGTGATGAGCAGCAGCATAAAAGCCTTAGAGGTAATGCTGTGCAATGTACTTTCCTATTCATAGATTCATAGATTCTAGGATTGGAAGGGACCTCGAGAGGTCATCGAGTCCAGTCCCCTGCCCTCATGGCAGGACCAAATACTGTCTAGACCATCCCGGATAGACATTTATCTAACCTACTCTTAAATATCTCCAGAGATGGAGATTCCACAACCTCCCTAGGCAGTTTATTCCAGTGTTTAATCACCCTGACAGTTAGGAACGTTTTTCTAATGTCCAACCTAAACCTCCCTTGCTGCAGTTTAAGCCCATTGCTTCTTGTTCTATCCTCAGTTCTATCCTTCATTACTACAGGCATAGATCTTGTTGGGCATGAGTAAACTTGCACATAGCTTGATTTGAGTTCAAGTTTAAATTGTAAACAAGGGTATGACTGGCTGTGTGCTAAAGACAGTGGTTTGGAGCTAGTTGAAATAAGTAGAAACATCCTGAACTGATAAGCTTGAAATGTAGATAAGGTGTGAACATAACTAATTGGTCCTTATACGATCTGCAAAGCGATTGGTCCTTACATGAATCTGTACAATGTCCAAACCAATTAGATTCAAGAGGTAGAGATGTTAGTAGCTACGAAAAAATGTGCATAAACTGTGTAGTGTATGATACGATTTGGAATTGTGGTATCACCCTGTAGCTAACCCGATGTCTTGACCTGGTCAGTGTGGGCATAGAGCTGTTAATTAGCTGTGGCTAATTAGGTAACCCGAGTGATGAGCCAGAGTTCAATAGAGTTTTTTGACCCAGAGAACTGAATGAGGTGTTATGGATAAGCCAAGTGGAAAAGGTCTCAGAGGGAATCCCCACAATTAGCATCAACCTGCAACTCATCTTTGCTGATCTAACCACTGCTATACTAAATTACCTACTAGTGACTGATTTGGGGGTATCAGGTAATGCTTTGGAAAAGTGATTCAGTATCCTGCATGACAGGGCTAAAAGATTTAATAAAAATTAGAATGGTTTTAGAAACTGAGAATGAGCGTATATTGTGGTTGTTGTGGGTTGTTCTTACAGGGCATGATGAGATGTGTGTTATAGAGTGTGGATGTGACAGTAATTGCTCACAGCTGTGTGCATAACTAAGCCCAGCCTGTGGCAGGCTACATTTATTTATTCTCCTTTTTGCCAGATTTTTCCCTGCCAGCTACACTTTTGGTCTCTAACAAACACTTTTTTTTAAAAAAAGGGTGGTGATGAATGCTTGTGAACAGAGCTGGGTTGCCAGTGTCAGGAACTGAAGGAGCTGGGCCAGTTCTGGCCATGAACAGACAGCAGAGGATTCCCCTAGTGAAGGGGAACTCACAGTTGCTGGTGCTGGGGTTGAAGTGGTTTCCATCATATCCAGGGTTTACAGTTTGGTTCAATGGCTCTCAGTTCCCCCACTATATAAACTGTACCAGCATCCCTGGGGGAACTGGCGCTGTCCCAGCAGCTGCTTGTCTCTGGCATAAAAGCCACATCAGGAGAGGGAGGAGGTGTGCTGGGGTGAGGAAGGAGCCCCCTAGTTAGTTCTAACTCACAACAGGGCTGGGTTGCCACAGAGTCAAGAAGCCATACCCAAGCCATACACTGGAGCTTGGATACTGGAGAACAGAGCCCTTTTTGTTTAAATAAACAACACGTGCAGCCCAGGGAGTGCAAGATTCTCCAGCCACTCCACCATCATGCCTTGTCCTTAAACTGGAAAGAGCATGCTATGGGCAAGAAGATAATTCAGCCTCTTCTGTGGCCATACAGTCCTTGACTCCTCTGCTAAGCCCAGCTACAGTGTTGTCAGTTGATGCCAGTTAAGATGTAGTTTTTATGATACAGACACGAGTCCTCTAAGAACTGAACTGAGACCCACCTCCCCCAGCTCATTTCACCTGGGCCACTAACCAGCTATCGCATGGTAATAACTTTTGACTACTCCTGATCAGTTGCCTAGAAGTGAAAGGTTCTGTATTCCATTATAACACCCACGAGCCATTCATTTCTCTCTCCCCTCCACATCCTGTGCCTGACTGGCATATAGTTCTCTCTGCAGCATATCTGATCCCACCCCTATGTGAGCTGAGCATCTGATAAATGAGGTTCAGAAATTGGTCACTTGCAGCTGAGTCCCTGGGTTAAGTTAATCACTAAAAGACTTTTCAAACCCAGTGTTATGCATTGTTCTTTTAATTTCATAATGGTAAAATAATGCAGGGTAAGAGCATATCTTCCCATCCCATCTGACCAGTTCTCTCCCTTTCTTGAATCTCAGCATTGATTTCCCTCATCTGTATTAAGTACAAATTGTTCACCTTCAAAACTTTTCCCATCTCCATCCATCCCTACATATCCACCCTTATCTCCTCCAGCATCTCCCTCCCTTCCTATGCAGTACCCATGCCCCTCTAAAAGTTCCCTGTCTCCTTCACCCCTTCAGCCTCTGTGCCTTCTTCCCCCATCACCCAACACATTTGGAACCACCTCTTAACTGATGTGCACCAAACCCCTCCCTTGCCTTAACTGTTGTCTTAATTTTGATGGACTAAATGGGTCCAAAGAGCCAAAGGTTTTAACATGACCCTGTCATTGTCCCAAATTAAACAGTGTTAAACAACATTTGGGGTTTGCTATACAGAGACTTCAGCTTCATATCATGGCAAGCACCATAAAAAATTCTTTTAACCTTTTATTAAAGATACAGAAAAGCTTACGTTTAACAACATCCCTTGTTCCCTTTCCCTTCAGCTGTGGAGAGTTTTTAGAGAACTCCCACCCCCTCTATTTGACAGTCTTTTAGATGGTACTAAAGATGGTGGTACCTGTCCTTGGGGGGAAGAGAGAAGTTAGCTGAGATGAGCTGGAGCTGTTGTTATTGCTGTTATTGTTAAAGTCCAATTCCATCTCTTAGAAGACAAAAAAAGACAAACACACAAGAGAAGAGAGAAAAGAACAGGAAATATAGAAAATGCAGCTTCTTTCTCTGATGTCGACACTCACTTGCAACCTCGCTGCTGGAAGAACACAGGCACAGTACAGAGTTGTGTCAGCCACTCCAAGATCTGGCAAACTTGTAGCAGCATCGGGCTGTTTAGAGCCAGGGCCGGCTCTAGGCACCAGCAAACCAAGCATGTGCTTGGGGCAGCACATTTTCAAGGGCAGCATTCTGGCCATTTTTTTTTTTTTTGTGTGCTTCCGGTGGCAAAAGCCTAGAGCCGGCCCTGGCAGCAGCAGCGCGTCGTGCGCGGGGGGCGCCCTGGGGCCGCTGCAGTTTGCGCCGCGGGGGAGCAGCGCCCACACCTTGTGGCTGGGCCGGGTAGGCTTCGAGTGGGGGACACTCAGGCTGGGGGACACCCCACGGGGCACACGGAGCCGCCTGCAGGTGCCGCAGGGCGGCCACCCCCCAGCGCTGCAGCCGGGGCTGGGTGAAGCGGCCCAAGCCGCCCAGGGACTGTGGCAGGGCGGCCAGAAGCATCAGCAGCAGCGGGGCCATAGAGGGCGGGGCGCTGTCATGCGGGGCCTGCGTCCTGCTCTCCGGGGTTCCGCTGCCTCTGGGGCTGCCCTGCCCCGGCTCCTCAGCCCTCTGCCGGGGTGGTCCCCTGGCTCTGCCCTCCCGGGTCCCGGCCGGTCCTGGAGGCGGGAGCTCTGGATGGAGGAACCCTGGGCTGAGGCGTGGCCTGGGAGCCCCGCTGCTTACCCCAACCCTGCCAGCGCCGGACTGGCTGGAGTTGAGGGGGGAGCAGGTGGGGGAGAGCCCAGGGCTGGGGCGGCAGAGGGTGCGGGGGGAGAAGAGATAGCCCAGGACTGGGGTGGCAGGAGGTGCAGGTGAGAAGGGGGAAGAGAGAGCCCAGGGCTGGGGTGGGGGGCAGCCAAAAATTTTTTTGCTTGGGGCGGCAAAAAACCTAGAGCCGGCCCTGTTTAGAGCATTGCTTTTAGTTGTGTCTCTGGTCACAGGCTTACATCAGTGTTGCAAAACATACTGTCTTGGCTGGGTAAGCCAGACTCTGATTAGACAGAAGGGAAAAGAAAGAGAAGAAATAAGGTGGGGAAGGAAAAGGACCCAGCGGGGTGGAGGCGGAGGGGCAGAGGGAGGAACAGCAGGGACCCAAGGTGGTGGTCAGAATTTAGCTGAAGCCGGTGAAGGAGGCTATGTCATCCTGGTCCCTCTCTCTGGCCCAGTCTGCTCAGGACATCTCTCAGGATCCGGACAACAAAGACCTAACAGTGTTACAGTAGATCCTGGGGTCCCAGGAGGTGATGGGGTGGCAGCCATAATGGTGAAGCTTGCACCTTCCGGTTCTCCCATCTTTTAGTTAGCCAGCACCTGCATCTGTCCTCCTCTAATTTTCCTTCAAAGTCTTTTCTTTTAAGGACCCCAAAGGGGAGTGATGGGAGGAAGAGCCCATCCCTACATTATTTTGTTCACCAGTTAGGCATGATTTCCAACACACCAATTTTGATTCACTGATTTCCGGTCTCACACATCTCTTGTTTACCAGGCATGAATTATATCAGTGGGCCTCTTGGTCTGGACTAATTCAATTTTTCTGTCTCCTTTTGGCACCTTTTCCCATCAACATTTATTGTTATAGGTTATTGTGATGTTTGATGAACTTTCACTCACTTTTTTGCAGTTGAGGTCACAATTAGGGTAAATTTGTTGGGGGCAATTATTACAACAGAAGTCAAGTCTTGACAAGCAACCTATGCCATCATTTGCTTTGTACTCATTGCATGATTTGGTTACACATTCACACACTGAACCTTGAGTGCAAACCTTTTGGGGGCAGACACTTATTATTTAATGGGCATGTTTTACCTCTAGTGCTGCACTGTTTGCACAGACAGTACAATATAAAAAGTCAATTACATTCCATAGGAGCTCAGAGGCTATGGATGAAGGGCCTTTTCTGGTATGTCTTAAAGTGATTACAAAGAACACATTAGACATTACCAAGCCTGATTCTGTTTGAGGAAAAGAACTATGAACACAAGCACCAGGAGACATACCTATACTCCTTTGTGAAACTAAATTTAGAGATGCAGCAGGTGACCATTAGCTGTACAACTCTTTTTGACTTTTCAGTAGAGAGCAGGCCTCAACTGGAGCCTCAGGAGTCTTCTCGCTTTTCTTTAACTCACTCTTTTAAAGATCCGGCTGTCACGATCACTCTCCTTCTGCCTGAGGAGGACTAGACAAGAGACTGATGGCACTTACTTCCTTTAGTCATTTGATCAGAGAGTTTGCTATTCAATAATCTACTATCCCAAGAAGGGATGAATAGTGCATTTGCTGGGAGTGTTTGTTCATATTTTGTTTCTGAAAACTATACTGAATATATCGGGGTTTACAATGGAAAGCATTTTGTAATGTTTACCTATTGTTGCAACTGCTATATAACAGTGATAACAGACATTTAACCACAGGAATCCTTTCGCATACAGCACTGCGTTTAGATCACATCTGTAGCTAATGATTTTAGTTTAGTATCCATTTATTGTGTGATGTTATGATTAATCAATATGTTATACCATATATATTCATTGTATGTTAACTAGAGGTGATTTGTAGGATTATAAAAGTATAAGATTGATCAGTATTTAGAGGAACTATGTAGTAGACATAAGTAAGACAAGCAGAAACGCAAGAAACTGTGGGCTGAGGCTTGCAAGCTTAGCTATTTTAGGCCTTGGAGACAAGAAATGATGGCGTAAGTCAATAACCAAGAAATAACCCAAAAGATTATGGGAAAAGAGGTACCAACTGGTAATACTGCGAAAGTATAGCTGGGAAGATTAAATTTAAATGATAAAATGCTGTAATAACAAATTGATGTACCACCTATATCTTGCGGTTAAGGCACGTGTTAGAGACAATATTTGTTGTCTCCAACACATGCCTTAACCGCAAGATAAAGGTGGTACATCAATATTAATGAGAACCTACACAGCCTATAGAATTCGGTGTCCCTTGTGTTTCTAGGGGACACAGACCAATAAGAAAGAGAGGGTTGACACTTTCATATACATGCACAGAATGTAGGTATAGACAGAATCACAGTATAAGAAAAGATGCCCAGAGAAGGAAAATTGAACTTCCTATGGGAAACCCCAGCAGGAACCACTTCCGTATTGATGATCAATCCATGAGAGGGCCAACAGACTCTAACACCATCTAGGAGGATGTGAGTCTATTTGTAGGTGTAACTGGTACATTGTACTTATCTTTAGGAATTATATATGCTGTAACTTTGTTTATAACTTTGTTGGTAACTTTAATAAAACTACTAAAAGATAGATGCTCTTGTAATTGTGTGTGTTATTTGTTTATGGTTTCATGTGCTCCTATGGGCTCTAGATCCAGAACAAACAGAGATAACTCTGTTGAACTTGAGATTGTAGCCACCAGAGCTGAACCCAGTGGAGTATAATTAACATTAAATAGAATAAAAGGCTACACATCTGTCTCTCTGTTAGAATGGTATTGCTCCTGTACTCTGTAGCGTAGAATGCCCTCTACAGTCTAGTTTTACATTGACTCACGTTAACAGGGAGTCCATCACTGGGCCTAGAGATCAATATACTGCATGTCCATATCTGTACCACACAATACATCTTGAAGCACTTGGCATGCTAAGCTGAGCCTGAGGCTGGTCTGAACTGTGCAAACAGCTGTGCACAGTTACTATCAGAGCCCCACTCCATGGCACACATCTATTCAGACCTTGCAGGAAGAACCCTGAGCACCACCAGTTTTGATGGGCCCAATTTTCCATTGCACTTCATCTTGTGTAGTCATTTATGCCTGTAGAAAGTGGGTGTAAAATGTTCCCTCTCTGATTAGGGATAGTGGCATAAATTACTAAACAAGGTGCAGGGCAGTGGAGAATAAAGCCAGCATCATAATTAGACCATAAGCACTTCGGGCAGTGACCATCCGTTGAAGTGTTCCAGCACCTAGCACAGTGGTGGCCCTGGTCTTTGATTGGGGCCCCTAGTCACTACCATAACACATGTAATAATAATAAACTGCTAAAACCATTCTAACAATTACTTGCAGTCTATTAAACCTGCTATGAAAGCTATTCCTGAGTTCTTAGAGCAAGAATCCTTTCCTTATGGCCACTCTGGGAAGATTCAGGAATTCTCTCGAGTCTCATTTTTGGAGCTACTCATTATTTAAATGCATTCTTTCATAGCGACTGTTTTAGATCCATAAAAAAATAACAGTACATTCTGGGCCCTTGTATGGCTGATTGCTCTCCTGTTTGCCCCAACAGAAATAGAATAGTGCCAGCTGTATGTACGCACAGGGAACAGACCTTTGTTTTACA
Source organism: Terrapene triunguis (assembly GCF_002925995.2). Classification (NCBI taxonomy): domain Eukaryota; kingdom Metazoa; phylum Chordata; order Testudines; family Emydidae; genus Terrapene; species Terrapene triunguis. The sequence continues at coordinate 1,184,610 of NW_020664493.1, read as the reverse complement.
TTATTTCTGATCAAGTTCAAGAATTACAAGAAGTGCTTTCCTCTCTTGTGTTCAGAACCATTTCCAGTGCATTTTTCTAAAATTCCTGGGAGTACAGACTAATATTAGCAGCTAGCAAATGTTTTTGTGAGGAAAATAGGTAAAAAATTCCTTTTTATAAATTCATAGATGTAAGTATAAACACATTGAGAGAGCCTTCAAGAGAGGAAAGTGTGATGAAAGGTCTCTCCATCCAACACTGCATCTACACCATTGTTCTTAGATGGGCGTAAATGAAGCAAATGACAGTACTGAATCACAACTACTATTTTCTCTTCTAACTGATGTAAAGTATTTATTTATTTTGTCTGTGGTATAATACCCAGAATTTGGCAGTATGAACCAAAGTGCACCCCACTCAGCATGTCAAACTTCCTTTTATATGACTGAACAATCCCGTTTTCTAAATTTTCTTGTGAACAAGAACTCTGTACATCTGATTCTCAGTAGGAAACTGAACTGCTGCTGATGAAAACCAAAGGAGACAATGTCAAGGGAAAAATAAGAGTTGAGCGACCTCAAACAGTGTTCTGTACATATTCATACCAACAAAATAGCAAATTCAGTTTGATTCTTTTTGTGCCTCTTTAGGATTTGCTTTCAGTGAATGTTCTAGTAAATGAGGTTAGGAGAAGGAATGTTCATGGATTCAATGTGTTTTTAATGTCTATGAGATTCTTATGGAAGTGAATTTCTGACATGTAAACAAAATTATAAACCAAAAGCTTGAGTCTCTGAAACAATGTCTTTGGCCCTAGGTGTCCAATCAAAACTAACCAACACATCTCAAACTTCAAACATTAAATATTTTCAACAAACTAGTCACAACAATCCACCAACCAAGAATTAGGGAAAATTGCACCAGATTAATTTGAACTCTAATTTTAAACTGATATAGTTAATCGAGAGAAAAAAAACCCATGTAGACACTCATTTCAGTCTATGGGTGGCTTATTTCAGTTTTGTTTAAACCAGTTTATAATCAATTTAAGCTAAATCAAAGTTCTTCAGGGTTTAAACTAATCTCTAACTTCTATAGATCAGTATAAAATGTGGGGTGTGTGGAAGGAGCAGATTATCCCACATCTTCCTACTTTGGCATTCTTTCCTCCAAAGCATTTGGCACTGGCCCCTGTCAGCTACAGGATACTGGACTAGATGGACTGGGGTCTGATCCAGCATGGCAGTTCCTATGTTCATAATAAGCTTGGTTTAAATCAAAATAAATGTCCACACAGACTCTTCCAACAGTTTAACTAAATTGCTTTAAAATCACACCGCTGAAACCTGTGCATCTTTCTCTTGTAGACAAGCCCCTATTCCCTGAATACTTTTGAAAAGACAATGAAGTCAAGAAAATTGCAATCAGCTAGTGGTCAGCTTGTGAACAGAAATAGGTGCAATCTGTATAATAAATTATTCACAAAGAAATATCCACTCAATTCTAAAGATGAATAGCCCTGTTAGCTCTCTTTAGAGCACCCTCATATTGAATAGACAGATGCTGCATGTCACACTGTTACATGGATTTGATTATAACGGGAGTTAACTTTGCAAAGACATGGCATACAAAGAGTAACTATGAATAAATGGATTTATTTTATTTTTAGTCATCCACTGGGAGGTTAATTTAACAGTGCACTACCTCAAAATGGTACTTGCCATGGCTGGCAGTGTCCAACAGAACTAAAATGGTATGTATTCATTTTATTTCTGTATATATGACATTAAAACCATACAAGCCTCTGAGTATCCTCACATTAATTTAACTTGTGATAATCACTCAGCAGCATCAAATACAATTTAACCCCACCAGCCGACAATAATCAAACGGAGGTAACGATTTGCCTCAGCCAGCACTGCAGACACTAAAAATTAAACTCCAAAAACTCCTCTCACTCCCAAACTATAGCCAGGAACATGCCCTCATCCTTCCCCTCAAATCCTATCAAACAAGTGGCTTTTGTAGCATGCCCAGAAAGTCATCAAAATTCTGGCTATTACAACAAGGGGTATCCAATCTGAACCCCTCTGCTGACTGCAGCCATGGCAGTATGGCCTGGGGAGGGCGGTGATCAGTCAGATTGGCCAGTCCCAGGCCAAAATGTCCACTGCCCCTTCATTAGCCAAAGATGGACAACATATGATTATGGTGCAGTGATTCTAACTGGAAAGTTAGTACATGTATTTAGCTGTCTTCTGCCCTAAGATATGCACATGCAATTCCCATTGACTTCAATGAGAGCTGCATGTATGTAGCCGAGGGGAAAATGTACCTCTAAATACCTTTGAAAAACTAATGGAATGGACAATGCTTATCACATGCTCAGAAATTACTTACACATAAAGTACTTTGTGATTATCAGATGACAATGAAATGTATTTATTTATATTAATATATCTTACATTTATATAGCACCTTTCATCTAAAAAAATCCCAAAGTGTCACCTATGAAGCAAAACACAGCAACGTAGCACACAACAACACTATGCACCAGGAAATAAGGGAGAATACTAGATCCATTTGAAACTCCAGGGGGAATTTAGGCAGACTATAGTTAACTAAACTAGAATTTGACTAGGACTCACATGCCTACTCAGAATGCCTGAGATTTGTAATGAACACCATTTGTCAGAATCTTGGTTGTACATCTTGTCCCAAAATATGATTGTTTACCTTGAATCAGTTGGCAACCACTTTCCACAGCCATTAACATAGGGACAAATCCTCAAGTCGTTACCCAATATTTACTCTATCCTTATTCAGACAAACTACCATTGAAGTCACTGAATAATAAACATTGAAATCAACAGAAATTTGCCTAAGTAGAGAACTCAGTAAAAACTGAGTACAGAGATCAGGATTTGGCCTATGGATATTATGCACTTTTATTAGGGGTATTTGAAAATTGTCTGTTAAAACTGTTTTTGGATAGAAAATTGGGATTTTGACTAAATGATACTTTTCACAAGAAGTGTCTGCTTCCTAAAGAAAACGGATTTTTTTGTTGACAAGCCAAATGCCTAAAAACTGAAATGTTTTTGATTTTTTTCAGTTAATATACACAGATTGCCATTTGGTTATGCCATGCCCATGCCTTGTGGGATTTGTAATTCAGTTGCTGCTTGTTCCTATTCTCTAGGGGCTGGGCTCCCCAGCCAGACTTCATTTCCCATGATGTACGGTGGCAGAGGGAGCATGATGAACCACTTCTCACCAAGAGGGGAGACTGTGGTGCCTCATGGGAACTGTAGTCTGACAAGGAAGCCTGACCTATAGAGAAGAATGGGATCATAAGGCACCTGAATTACAAGTCCCTTGAAATACCACAGTGGCATTTAGGAATCAACATTCTTTGGATTTTGGTCAAAATATTTCAGGTTTTGATTTCTTGCTAAAAATTCAAAATTTTCTGTAGAGAAAACAAACAAACATTTTCTGACCAGATACAACTTTTATACAATTGTGAATACAGGGCCAACTCTCTATGTCCTTATTAAGATTTTACTAAACAAAAGTCTCATTTTCCGCAGTGCCAACTTTAGATATTTTATCAAGATTCTCGTGATAAATGGTGTTTGTTTGTTTTTTCTTAAAGCCCCTTCTCCTGCAGTTATGTGAACAGCTGAGATTCTCAGTTTTTATATATGAAAACAGAAGTATCCAGCCCTGTTGGCTGTCAAGAAAAGTAAGAAAACATAACCTGAATATATCCTAAAGGCTCAAAAACCAGAAGGCAAATAAAAAGAACCCAAAATATATTCTTTTATTAAAATTCACTAATTTTTGGGAGCCGGCCTCATTTTTTTTAACGTTTTGGGGTGGCAATACATAATTTCCTTCAGTAGGAGTTTAGACCAAATATAGAACTTCAGGATAGGCCTACAGTCTAATAAACCATTTTATCACCTGACAACATCAAGAAGTTACCTGTATGAATAATAAGCCATATCTGGAGCTGTTGGACAACGTAGTCAAACACTGTGGTGATGACTACTTTACTAATGGGTATAAAACTCCCTGTCTAAAGAAGGAGACGGTTCCCAGATTATTAGCTGATTTATGACACCTCTTTCTAATTAGTTACTAGACATAGTCTATGATGCCTTAGTACTCCAATAGGGTGCATGTTGCATAAAAACATCCCTTTAAATGATGGATTTGTCCCACTCCCGTCTATCTGTGGTGTTATTACAAGTAAAAATAAAACTCTCTTGGCAGATGTTTTTGTTTCACAACAAAGAGTTGATAGCCTTGTGAATTGCAGTATGTTTTTTATGGGCACGCATTACTCATTCAAATCTACACTGCAGCATGACTTCTGGGGTAGGCACGTTCAGAAAAAGGCAGATGAATTCTTGTGATGCCTTTGCTTTGCGGATACCAATTATGCAATTAAATCATAGGATCAAAGCTTTAGAGACATGAGAGTGCACATATACTAATAAACTCACCTGCAAGGCTATCAGAGTTAAACTATACAATCAGCGCCTCAGATGCTATCAGGGATCTGAAGGAGCACACATTAAATACGACATTTGAAAGTAATACAGTTTACTATAGCATATAGTGCTAGCTTTGGAGGGACAGCTAATAAAATGATCAAAGTAGTTTGATATGTCTCATTTTGGCTCACATAGCTGAGCTGTATTACAGTCAATACAGTGGATTCTTTTTGTGACTTCCTGAGGGAGCAGACCCCCAAGTGGAAATGGCTTGTGTGACTAGCACAGCACCACAGCATCTTTCAATTATTCTAAGTTAATAACTAAATAAGAAATCAAATATCTGAAGCCTGGAGAACAAATCCAACTGCCTGTTGGTTTTATTTTTCCAAATCAGTTTGAAAATTTGTCTAGCAAACAATGAGTGTGAAGACTGGATAATAAAAACTTTACAGAGGATTAATTGCTTGTATGTATTTCAGTGCACTATGCAATTGAGCTATTCACTACCAGGGAAATGTGTGCCATTCTATATTGTCATAGCGCAGGTGAGATGAAGTGGAAAGGAATGGAATTTTTACATCAATAGGAACTGAGTTATGTAAGTATTACATTCAGAGAATTCCCATGAAGCATCAGAATTGTATTGTCTTTGGCTTTATTTCTGCTCTGTGTAGTTGGCAATCTATTTTATTAATGTTTTCTACAAAAGAGTTTATGGAATTATTAATTAAATTGGACTGAGACACAGATGTTCAAAAACAGTAATTGAAATTCTTCAAATCTCTCTGAAAAACCGAACCCTTAACTACATTAACACAGAGACTGAAATCCTGCATGCCCCACCAGTGCTTTAATAACTTACTTCCATCCCAAGGATCCTAGATGCTTTTGCAAATTAAACTAAATATGGGAAATCCTATTACCGACCACAGAAATAATCAGCTTAAGGCAATGAAGTAGAGCAGCTGTGTTGGCCCAGAATCTCTGAGTGGTTTTTTTGGCCCTGGATCGTGGGAGATATTCCAAATGCTAACTCTATATTTCTGATTATTTTAAAGTACTCTGTGTAATGGCGTGGGAGATCATTCATTATTATTACTAATAATTATTGATTATTTGTACAGTATCAGTAATGTGCTTGGAAGTAGATGCCTGACTAGGACCTTAGAATAATCTATGGGATGCCCACCAGGAGAAGATTAATGCTGGATCTATTGATCCACAGATCCAAGTCCCAGGCTGGGAGAGGGTCCTTGGACCCACAAAGTTTGGATCCAAGGACCCAACAGAGAGCAGAATGACCAGAATGCTGTGGTTCACTACAGAAACAGGGAAATATGAGCGTGGGTTGGCAGGACAGGGAGACAGGGCCGTGATTGTACAGCTGATTCTTGGCCCTACCCCTGTCTTCTAGCTTTAGGGTGACCAGACAGCAAGTGTGAAAAATCGGGACGGGGGTGGAGGGTAATAGGAGCCTATATAGGAAAAAGTCCCAAATATCGGGACTGTCCCTATAAAATTGGGACATCTGGTCACCCTACCTAGCTTCTTCCCTCAGCTTACTCTGTCCATGCCTGCTCTCAGCCAACCAAGAGCAGCTCCACTGTGAGGCTGTGTTGAAGTCTGCCAACATGCAGAAGAGTAGAGCTGGCTGGGAAATGGTACCTATTTTCTATTACACATTTTTGAACTAACAATTTTTTCCCCAAGAAAGTTTTGGCAAATTATAGTTTCATTCAGATCTTCCATTTGCCTTCGCAGCTCTCAGTGTTATCATCTTTAACCCTGAACTTTCCTTCTCTTCACGCCTCTCCTGTCTATAAACCATCTGGTCACAACTTCTGCCATATTGTCAGTGTTCTGCACACTGCCTTGACTCCACCTCTGCTGAAAATCCTCTTTATGTCTTTACCTCCTCTCCCTTTGACCACTGCAGTGTATTTCCCTAAGGCCTCCCCAATCTCCAGCTGTTCAGACTCCTGAAGGTGCAGCATGATGTTGCCAGTAACCACCTAGGGCCTAATACAGCTTCCATTGAAATCAGTGGAATAATTCCCATAGACTTCAGTGGTACAAGATCAAGGCCCTATCTAGAGTTAAACCACATCATCCCATCCTTAAATAACTCCACCTGCCCAAGAAGGGTTTCAGTTTGGATTTCTTGTCCTGTTGAGTGAAAAAGAATTTGTAAAGACACACACAGAGATGGCTGAGTGGGCCCCCTCCTGTTCCCCATAAATACCGCAATCCACTTCCACATAAACCAAATGGAAGCACATTCTTTTCTTCCCTGTTGGCCACAGAGAGGGAGGGGACGACTTAGCCCAGTCTGCCTACATAGACTCCCATTGTCGTGTCTTCATCACTTTCCCTTTGAACTGCGTGCAGGGGTTTATGCGCTGGTAAACAGCTGCAGAGATGCCTGCATGAAGGTGGTATGTGAAATTATAACTACAATATATACCCCTTATTTTCCTTAGTGGCATGTGTGTGTGGAGGGGTGGGGTGAAGTGGGGGGCTTGAGATCCTCTAATGAAAGTAAAAAGTATGTAAGAAGAAAGTAGTATTATAAACTAGGATATGTGACAGACCCAGACCAGTGGGGTACCGGAGTCTGGTAGAGGGCAAATATACTGGTCACTGGATGAGTAGTTTTCTGTTCCCTGAGTGACCAGAGCAGGGGCTGCACTAGAGTAATCAGGAACCTGCTAGAACCAGTTAAGGCAGGCAGGCTAATTAGGACACCTGGAGCCAATTAAGAAGAAGCTGCTAGAATCAATTAAGGCAGACTAATCAGGGCACCTGGGTTTTAAAAGGAGCTCACTTCAGTTTGTGGTGTGAGTATGAGGAGCTGGGAGCAAGAGGCGCAAGGAGCTGAGAGTGAGTGCTGCTGGAGGACTGAGGAGCACAAGCGTTATCAGACACCAGGAGGATGGTCCTTTGGTGAGAATAAGGAAGGTGTTTGGAGGAGGCCATGGGGAAGTTGCCCAGGGAGTTGTAGCTGTCATGCAGCTGTTACAGGAGGCACTCTAAACAGCTGCAATCTACAGGGCCCTGGGCTGGAACCCAGAGTAGAGGGCGGGCCCGGGTTCCCCCCAAATCTCCCAATTGACCTGGACTGTGGGTTATTCCAGAGGGGAAGGTCTCTGGGCTGTTCCCCAACCCACATGGTGGATTTTCTTGCCTCAGAGATTCACCAATAAGCGCAGGACCCACCAAGATAGAGGAGGAACTTTGTCACAGATACCTTAATAGTATATTCTACATTATACACTAATGTTGAACAAAACAAGATCTGGAAGTCAATACAAGTTGAAGCTTCATTCTTGTACATAGTTTCTCATTTTTATTGACGGCATATTGTCCTTCTTCCAAGACAATTCTAGGATTGTAAAGTTTTAGGGAGATATTCAATAGAGCTAAACATGTATCTAGAATCACCAGAGAGGGCTTAAGCAATTCAGCCTTGTTATATTTAGTTAAGAACTGTTATTTTCTTGTAAGCAAAAATCTAGCAAGAAAAACAAATTCCGCTTCATTTGCTTTAGGACAAGGAGAACATTTGAATCAAAACTAAAAAATGTAGCTGGGACACTTGTGAATACTGCAACTGGCCAGAGCATCTTCAGCACAACATATTACCCCTTAAGCCTTGAAGAGTCATAACCAATTCTTCAGCATTCTATAAGCTAATGTACCAAATTAAAGAAAATGCCAAATTCTGCCCTAAATAACACAGGTGTAACTCCACAAAAGACAATGGAATTATTCTGGATTCACACCATTATGACAGTATCATGATCCATAGGCACAAGGATGACAAATTATGGTTGCACAGGCAACCTGAATTCTGGCATTTCCCAATTCTTGAGTGTTTGACTTTGCAACATTAACATTCTTTTGATGTAGTTTTTGGGATGCAATTTCCTAATGAACCCACCTCTGAAATAACAGAGTGTGACGGGTTCCCCCTGGGGTGCCACCTGGAACTGGGGTACCACTGAGCCCTCTGACCCACCAGCCTGGGCTCCCTCTCACATTGTGCTGCTGTGACCAGCTGCAGATATGTTCTTGGTCTTACACTTCCATCAGCATTCACACAGGTAGGGACATACCCAGCTGCAATTACATGCAGGCTCTCTGACTAGCCACTGCATGAACCAACAGTAGAAAGGCTACAACCAAAATAACCACCAGCTTCCCAACCTAGGACCCCAAGGCTGTACCTTCCTGCCGTGGTCCAAACCCCAACCAGTATGAATTTATTATCCAGTTTACCTCCCCCTCAATATGGAGAGGAATATGCAACAGCCCCTGCCCCTTGAGCTAAGATTTCCAGGCACTTCACTCCAAACTCACTGGTTTAGATAAAGCAAAAACAAGTTTATTAACTATAAAATATAGATTTTAAGTGATTATAAGTGAGAGCAAACAGATCAAAGCAGATTACCTAGTAAATAAACAAAAATGCAAACTAAGTCTAAGATACTAGAAAGACAGAATATGAATTAGTAAATTCTTACCCTGGCTGATGAGATAAGCAGGCTGCAGATTCTTAAGGGGCAAGCTGCACTTGCTTTACACCTTGGAATCCCCAGGTCTTTCATACACAGGCTAGAAATCTCTTTAGCCTGGGTCCAGCACTTCTCCCAGTTCAGTCTTTGTTCCTCAGGTGTTCCAGGAGTCTTCTTGTGTGGGGAGTGAAGAACAACCGATGATGTCTCTCCCTGCCTTATATAGCTTTAGCATTTGGCAGGAACCCTTTGTCCCAAACTCAGTTTGTGGAAAAACACTGACATCCCAAGATGGAGTCCAGAATCACGTGGCCTGATGACATGTCCTTGTAGAGTCATAGCTGCCATTACTTACAGGCTAGCTGGAGTGTTCTCAAGAAGGCTCACCAAGTGGGAGATAAGTTTCTCCTAAGGCCTATTGTTTTCCCTAACGGCTCTGTAGCCAGCCACGCAGACAGTCCTACAGCCACCTGCACTGGCTGCTACTGGAGCAGCTCTGGGGCCAGCCGCACTGGCCACTGCTTGGGTGGCCCCAGGCAGCTGGCCCCCAGGGCCACCTAAGCAGTGGTCCCTGGGGCAACCAGAACAGCCGCTGCTGGCAGTCCCTGGCAGCTGGTGCCCCTGGCCCCGGGGTGCTCCCCCTCAGCAGCAGTGGCCCCCAGCAGGGGCCCCCAGGGAGTACTTCCCCAGCAGTGCCCTTCCCCCCCAAGTCATGGACAGGTCACAGGGCTGTGATTTTTTGTTTATTGCCCATGACCTGTCCATGACTTTTATTAAAAATATCTGTGACTAAATTGTAGCCTTAGCTATAATGATATCATAATAATATCACTGTGAAGAATATGGGGTGCAGTGTCATACAGAGGTTCCATCATATGAAATCATACTGACCCCCAACTTGGGTCATCAGCAGGGTTTGGACCTTTAGACCTGTAACACTTGTGCTGAGTACATGGGAGCAGTAGAAGGCTGTTATCCTCTGTATGTGTCTCAGAAACTAGAGATGGATGAGACACACACTTTGCCAGTGGGTTTCACATCTACTTGCTGACAGCAAAGGAATATAGAGACTCAGGACACCTGGGTTTCATTCCATGTTTTGAAGGAAAGTGTTCTCTAGTGGTAATAAATCCTTCTGCCCTTGAACCCCTGCCTAAGCCTCTCTCTGTCACCCTATCCTTCACCCTCGATTCCTGTCTCCCTCTCATTCCCCCTCTACCCTCCCCCACATCGCTCTGACCCCTGCCTCCTTCCACCTCTGCTCCTATCCTCTTGCATCCAGGGCCTGTGCCTATAAAACCCCTCCCTTTTGCTCTCATCCACCCCCTGGCTTCTGTTCCTCTCCCGAGTGTTGCCCCTCTGCCAGCTCCTGTCTCCCACTGCTTCTCCCTGTTTCCAGCTACTGTCCACCCACCCCCTCTGATTCTGCCCAGAGTCTGCCTCTTGCAAACCTCTTTCCCTATTTCTTCCCCCCCCCCAACCCAATTCCTCATGCATCATTCTAAGTCAGGCTACTTTACCTCCTTACCGCCTAGGTGCCAGCCAGGAGAGATGGGGGCCCTGAGAGCATGGGGGGAGGGGAGGGAAGGGAGGAAAGCAGGCTCCATGATATCAGTTCTGGCACCCAACACCACAGTGGGCTGGAGCAGCAATTGCAGGGAAAGTCCTGTTCAGCCCCTGCATCCCCATACTGGAGCATGCTCATTCATGCTGCGGGGGTGGCACATCACATGCAAAGGCTGGTCGGCACACAGAAGCTATGAGAGGCTGGAGCATGCTCAGGACAAATCGAATCTTTGAAAAATCTCAATCCACACATGCTCAGTAGAAACACAGAGTTTTGCTGCTAAATTTTGCAAAGACATGTAACTTGGCTAAATATGGGCAGTTTGTCATGGGACCAGCAACAAGCACATCTCTGGCACAAATGCACCCCTCAGAGCTGATAAAGCTAACTGGGAATCTCCTGAAATGCCATTGGTTTGTTTCAATGTCATTTAAGCACTCTAATTTGAAAGTGAATGATCTACCAATAGGAAATATTTAGTTTAGGATTGACAGGCCAAAACAATCTATTAATTCTAGCATCTATCAATAGCTGCCACCTTACTGACAATCACCATTTAAAAATTAATTGAGCTCATATTTACGTAACTTGACTGGGTCTTACTGTGCTTCAGCAACGAGCTACTATTTTGTTGTTTTTTCAAACTAGGGGAACAGACTCCTTGTAAGGCATTGTAAATCACTGTCAAAACTTAAAATTCTGCTTGGTTTGGGTTTTACCAAACTTCTTCATCTGGCAACTTGTTTTGCAAACACCAACCCAGGGATAGTTTGTGTTTATATTTAGTAAGACTTCAGGAGTCAGCTTGGTCAGGGAAAAATAAAAAGGAGCCATTGTGGTTAACTGAAAAAGCACTATCCGGATAGCCACAAAAAATTAAGGCCACTTTTTGTGACCTTTCAAATTGAGTTTGGTGGAAGTCAAACGGTTGAAGTCACCTAGTATATCTCTTGTTCTCTGACTGGCTTAGGCCTTCAGGTGGCTTATGTGTTCAGGAAGGTCAGCAGAAGTTTTTTCCTCTTTTCTCTTGGAGGTTTTGTGGCCTGTCAGAAAATAGCTAGTGTCTGATATTTTTACGAAGCTGAGACTCAAATGTCAAAAGTGACCACTAACTTTGGGTGCTGAACTTCAGATGCCTACTAAAGGACAGATTATCAAAACTGTTGAGCACCCACACTTCAGTTGGAGAAATGAGTGCTCAGCAACTCTGCAAATCAGGCTCTGGGCACGCAAAAATGGAGGCACCAAAAACTAAAGGACAATTTTGAAATTTTTGGCCATCAGCCTTGGGGCATCCCTCCACCTAAGGAGAAGGTATTCTTGACTGAAGTAACACATAAGAGTTGGTTCACAAAATGTGATGTTATCTGATTAAAATATGACCACGTAGATCATTGTTGCTATCACTGTTATATATGTAACCCTTCTGCCAGGTGGAGTTAGCAGCAACAAGGGCAGGGTTCAGTATCGAGGGGTTCCTTTTCAACGATACAACACAAAACTGGCTCGAGCCCCCACACGGTGACCTGGGCACCTCTAAGAGGCAATACTTCCCCTCTTGCAAGCACAGAGTTTGAGTGTAGCAAAAACTTTTAATAAAAGGAGGGAATTAACTCAGCATTAATTTGGGAAAACACCACAACTAGGGTTCATAAACACAAACCATGAGCAAAAAACCCACCCCCAAGTAAGTTGGGCAGTGTCCTTTCCCCCTCATTTTTGTATTTGAAGTTATGAGTATTGGCTCTATTCCTGGATTTCAAATGTTTGCTCCTGGGTCGCACCCACAAGGTATTTAGCCAGCACATTATGAAGGAACTATCCCAGTTGAATGGCCCATTAAATAACGCTTAACTCACAATGGAAGACACCCATCGACACTTAATGGACTTTCCTGCTGTGACTAAGTGAAATCATGCATGGACATGTGACTTGCTCATGTGACTCCAAACGCCATCTTGCTACCTGTAATTTTCCACTAGCTGTGCTGAGGGCTTTGTTTGAAACAATGGATTTCCCTCCACATGGCAGAAGCTATAAAAGGCCCTGGAAACATCTTCATTTGGCCTCTTTCCTGCTCTATGGACTATGAACTTATACTAATGGGAGCATTCTAACCAAGGGACTGATGACCTTCCAATGATTTGGAAGTAACTAGAGACTTAACAAGCCAGCAGTTTATTCCATCACTGATACAAGCCTGATCCAAGAACTTTGCATTTATTGTATGCATTTGATTTTTTTAACCAATTTTAACTCTCATCTTTCTTTTTCTTCTTTAGATACTAAAGGATTGGCAACAGCGTGATTATTGGGTAAGATCTGAGTTTAATATCGACCTGGGTGTGTGGCTGGTCCTTTTTGGATCAGAAGAACCTTTTATTTGATTAAATTGGTTTTAAAGAACGACTCATCTTTAAGTCTAGTGTTTTTGGTGGTAATACAAGGACTGGAATAGCTAAGGAAACTGCTTTTCTGACTTCTTGTTAGCCAGTGTGATGAAACAGAAGTTTACTTTTGTTGCTGGTTTGATATATCTTATGGAAGAATAACCACCAGTTTTGAAGTGTGTCTGCCCTATTTCTCAGCAGTTTGTCCTGAATTTGGTATTCTCAATTGTGACCCACGGAGGCATGTTGATACAAAGTAATCATGGTTGAACCAATTAGTAACAGTGGCCATGGTTTAGATAAGTTCAACATCCTTATGGGAAGAATAGTAGGGGGAAACACACACACACACACACACACAAGCTTAGAAAGGAGAGTTAAAAAAAAAGAGGAAGCTCTCTTGCCATCTCTTGGGAAAGATTAATTGTATGGGGATAGTGTGCCACAGAATCTGGTGCGGGTCTCCATCAGTTTGCATACACTTTCTTTGAGTAAGCTTCACATTAAGAACAATTGGTGTTTGTAGAGCAAAAGTTACAGACATCGGTACAGAATTAGTCACGACAGTAACCCGAGGTAACAATCTACTACAAGTTTATATAGTCATTTTTATAAAACAGATTAATTGAAACATGGGTCAGTCAATGGTTATTTAAGAAAAAACAAGTGTAAGAAAACAATAAGAAAGAATACCGGTTACTGGTGTCTTAGCGCTCAATACTGTTTGGCAGAAACGTTAGCTAGATCCCAACTTGGAGATGATTGGTGCCTGCTAGGCAAATTTCTTTGGTCTGCCAGGCTATATCAGTTCCTAGAATTTTATCCAGCATACAGTGATACCTTCTCTCAAGGGTCCTTTGTTGTAAAGCCTCCATTGATAATAAGGCTGGTGCTGTATTACTACTAATTCTATTAAAGACCATTATAAACTCCAGAATGATATTAAAGTTCATTGAAATTCTCCACTGGCTACATAAGTCATCTTCATTTATCAGTCATCAACAATAAAAACCACTATCTTTCAATTTTCTACTCTCTGGATATCCCTCAGTTTAATGCCTTTGTCATTTCACTCATTCCCTAGTCACAAAGTTTATTTCTCTAAAGAATGAAACTTGCAATAGCTAAGAATCATCTGTGTAGTATTTGGATTAACTTAAAACTATAGTGAATGTGCCAGGGTTTGACTTTGCAGACTCTGCATACAGTACAACTGGCTTCTCTCTTTTCTCCCCCCACAGAACTGAAGGATGCTACATTCATTTACATGAAGCTTTCCTGCAAACCTAGCAGGAGAGCTGGTATCTTTATAAAATATGAGGAGTAAACAAGGAAAGCTATAGAAAACTGTCAGTGGGAAGTTCATGAATCAGACTTCTGCCACTTAACAAGATTCAAAACTGGCCGCTTTCTGAGGACACTAAACACGACCTTTCATGTTCCAGGAGCGATCTTTTTGACTCTGGCGTTACCTTTGAAGTAAACATGACAGAAATTCTCACTCCTCTTGTCAGTCGGAAAGGACCATCTGGTACTACATTAGACCAGTCTTCTATTAAATTCACCAGCATGCTAATTAAAGGATGACAAGAGGATGGTTAAACTGCCAGATGCTATGAAGATATATCACTGTCTTTTTACATGGTTAGGCAAACGTTTAATTAAACCTGCAGCTGCTGTGTCTGCTCTACCTACTAAGTTATCTAAATCTCATTTACCTGTGAAAAGAATGTAGCTATCAGTGTCTTTCAAGGGGTAAGCAACTTACAACAGAGCTTGCTGAAACATACAATACATATGTACATGATTTAATTATACACATCAATAATTTCATCAAATCCACTACAAGCTATTTCACTTCTCTCCCTGGGATAGAGGTGCCTGATACCTGATTTAATCTTTCACCAGACATGCCAGCTTTAACAGACTAGTTGCTCTACAGTTTAATGTTTATTGGGCTATTTCCAACATAACCTTACTGGAACACCAAGATATGGCCTGTGATATACAGGAAGTCAGACTAGATGATCAGATTGTCCATTCTAGCCTTAACATCTATAGATATTTGTAACCAGTGGGCTGGGATTCTGGCACCTTTACTCATGTTGAATTCTACTTTACTCTGGGACTAGTCCTATTGAAAATAGTAGGAGTACTCCCAGAATAAGATACTGCTCAGCATAAGGGTGTGTGATGGGGTGTCCAACCCACACAAGACTTGAAGGCCATTAAAGTGGCCAGGTGGGCCAATTAATTTCCCAGGCTGCACCAGGAGGAGGAACGAGGGAGCAGGGATTGATTAAATGAGGCTCAGCTGGACAGGAACAGGAGGGACCTGTATAAAGCCCAGGAGCTGAGAGCAGAATGGGACTTCAGGGAAGTAGTCTGAAGTCACTCTTAGGGGAAGGGAGGTGTGTTTAGGCCTAGAGGTAGGTAGCCTACAGTTACTCCCTAGGAGGAGGGAGTTTGGGCTGGCAAACCCAGAGAAGGGTGAGAGTCAGAAAGGTGGGAAAGGCAGCCAGGTATGGGGTAGGGCAGGCCTTGGCTGCTGATGAGAGGGCTGCTGAGTTGGAATGCAGAGTTGAGGGCAGGCCTAGGCTCCCCTACCAACCACTGAGGAAGTGGTGAAGAGCAGAGAGCAGGCAGCCTCGGGCAGTTTGCCTTGGAAGACTTTGATACCCTGGAAGGGGAGGATTATAGGGGTCTGGTTAGGGGGCCAACTCATGAACAGGAATCTGCAGCCCCTGGAGCAAGAGGTGCCACAGGGTGATAGAAAAAGATGGGTGGAGAGACTGCCAGTGGGGGGTGCAGCACCTGGAGGGAGCTAATGCCCACAATTGTCAGGAGGAGGTGCCCTAGTGGTGAGTGGACCCCATGACAGGGTGGCAGAATTGGGCCCAATAGTGCTCACCATTTATATTCAGCTGCTTCTTTTAAGAAACACTAAGGGCTAGATTCTGATAAGCTTTCCTGTACTCCCAGGTCTGCCACAGAATCTGTGTGACCTTGGCTGAGTCACTTAGGGTAGAATTTTCAAGAGTGCTTAAGGCACAGATTCCTAAAGGTTCTAAGGTGTTGATCTGCTCAGCATTGCAAGGCCTAAGTCCTATTGTTAAAGATGACTTGGGGTCCTAATGCGCATCAACTTTCAATGAGGTTAGGCTGCTAATGGCCAGGTTTACAAAAGTATTTAGGCATCTACCCTATCTAGCTGCTTTTGAAAATCCCGCTAGGCTCCTATCTTCATCCTAAATACTTCTACAAATCTGTCCTTATATCCTTTTGAAAATGGGACTTAGGCCCATTTGAAAATTGTATCCTTAATCTCTGTATTTCAGTTCTCCATCTGTAAAATGGGGATAATAATACTTCCTTGCTCCATCTTGTCTACTTAGATTAAAAAGCTCTCCAGGGCAGGGATTGTATTACTCGGTTTGTACAGCACCTAATAAAATGGACCCGGTCTCAAATGGGGCCTGTATACATTACTATAATACAAATAAATAATGACCAATGTTATCTCCAGTTAACACATTAAAATGATTAATGTATGCATCATATTCGGTAGGCAGTGTGTCAATCACGTGACAAGTCCACTACTGTAGAAAACAATATGGAAAGGCACCAGCTAGACAAATATAGATTCATGTGTGGTCTTTGCAGCTGGAAAGCTTCAGGGATAAAATGGGTTTTGAAAAATGACTCCAAGGAAGAGAGGTGGGATTCTTGGCACATCAGGGGTTGGAGGCTGGGGAGCTCATGGGAGATGATACATAGCTAAAAGTGAGTTTTACCTGCAGAGGGCAGGTGGGATTGGCCGCTGCAGAGGAGTGAAAGGAAAAGGAGCTGTGTGAGGAATAGGAAGAGATGTGGCCAGAAATGAAAGGAGCAGGCAAGGTGGAGTAGAGCAATCTTGAAGGGATGAATGACATGGGCATTGATTCTGCAAGCTGCTGGAGTGCTGAGCCTCTGCATTCATGCTGAAGAAAAGGAGAAGGCAGTGAAGGGCTCCTAGGTTAGGTGGATGGAATATTGTACAATAGGAGATGAACTTAGAGGCACTTTTTTTAGTCTGGAGGGAAAAGAGGTGAGTGAAGGGCAGTCAAAGAGAAGGAAATTCCAAGGGCCAGGGTTCTGGCCGCAGCAATGAAGAGGAAAGGAGCTGTTATAGAGGAAGAAATAAAATATTTTCATCACTTCCTATTTCAAAGCATATACAGCCATTTATTTTCATTTTTTAAAAGCCTTTCCAGGTTATAACTTTCTTCTTCATTCATGAACTCAATTAGCTCTTTATCATCTGCTTCCAGTTAGGAGGCTGTGTCCTTTCCTTCCATCCCACTTGTTACCTAAAGATTAGACTTCTGCAATATGCTCTACATGGGGCTATACGTTAACCCACCGGGAGACGGAAGCTGGTGAAGAGCATAATAGCTGACCTGAGCAGAGCATCAAATGGGGAGCACATGACACCAATGCTCTGGAATCTGCTCAGGCAGCCCACTGGTCTCTGAGTAGAGTTTAAGGTGTGAGTTGTGACCTATAAAGTCCTAAATGGCCTGCTACTGGCCTACCTCCCTGTGCCATGCTGCCACAGCTACGGTTAGCAGATCCAAGTGGATCCCCCTTGTCATGAAAGATGGGGGACAGCTGGCAGGGGCTCCAGGACTCTGGAACTAGCTCCCCACCTTGATCCAAAATAGCCTGAATTTGGTGACTTTCTGCGAAAGACATCTTTTGAGAGGGTTTTTGGAGGACACTGAGGGATGCTTCCTAGATGATGAAGGGGGCAAGTGGACCTGATGATTTTAATGTGCGGAGATTTAATTGAATTGTATTTATTGTATAATTAATTATGCCAGGACCTCCTAGAGCATCTTTGTTAGTTTGAATCTAAATAAATAATGGATCATTGTATTAATTGACACTAGATTTCAGCTGACAAACTTCAGGCATAACATACATTTCTAATGGAGGCTTGGAGTGCCAGAATCAACTGTAATTTTACAAGAATGCCCACTACATAATTATCTTAGATCACAAAGATTCTGTGATGTCATAACATGTTCCTCTGTGGATTTGCAGTCTGGCATTTAGTATTAATCTCTTTACACAATCAAAAAATCAAAACAGTACACGCTGAATTTCATAATAAACTGGGGCTAGTTGAATACTAGTGGTAAAATTATCATCTACATTCAGTAGCCCCATTGGTGTGCATGGCTCTTTACAGGTAAATTAAAAGACAAAGTCCTTGGCCTGAGGAGTTTGTGCCACATTCTGTTACTTTTATTGACAGTTATCTGTCTATCCAGGCAGCCACCCCCTTATACAGAATCTTAGGACTGCAAGGGACCTCAAGAAGTCATCTAGTCCAGTCCCCTGCACTCCTGGCAGGACTAAGTATTATCTAGACCATCCCTGACAGGTGTTTGTCTAACCTGCTCTTAAAAATCTCCAATGACGGAGATTCCACAACCTCCCTAGGCACTTTATTCCATACGATTAAGGGTGGCAGAATCCGGCCCTAAATAAGACAGATAAACAATGATAACCACTTAAGGGCCTGGGAGAAGGGAGTTGACAGGAGTAACAGGGGAAAGAGAAAATGGCTCCAAGGGAAAACGTTATTGGGAAAGAATTCAGATCATCCATTTGCTTATTTTGTGTGATCTGCTTTCTTGTAAATAAACTTGCTTTTCAAAATTAAATGTTTAAAGTAAAAATAACCTTTTTTTTTTTAAGCCATAAGGGGGAGGGAGAAGATAGTGCCAGAATGGAGATTAATGATGGCAGTTTGATAAATAAATAATGTCATTGCTATTACATATCAACTAAAGTCACTGATCACTGTCAAGCGAAGTGAGGCATCCCTGGCACCTCCTCCTCTTCTTGCTGGACAATTTCCCTGCTGTTCTGCTGAAGAGCAGAGGAAGGGGCAGCCTTCATCCAAAGGAAAGGGGTTTTTTATTATGTAGTGTGCAAATCCCATTAAAAAGAGAATATCACTAATGATTGTATTGCAGTGTCAACTCAGAGTTTCCTGGTAGTATTTCCCGACCTAACTAATGGTGAGATTGTGATTTTAGACAGAGCCCCGAACAAGCGGTGTGGCATAAACTCTGCTCCCCAGGAGTAGCTTTAAAAGGCATTTTAACTCAGAGATATAAAATTCCTGCCCTGCTTCTTCCTTGCTCTGGAGTACACCAGCAGCAAATTATGAGACCTCATGGGTTGCTCAGCTGCATTGCCTGGGGAAGTAGGGGTGTGTGTGGAGCTGAAGCACTGCCTGTTCCCTGCCAGCCTGCTCAGGGCTGGGGGGGGGGCAGGTAAACACAGGCAGCACCTTCTTACTCCTACACCCCTGGACTGAAGGTCAAGTAGCCCATAGGGAGGTTTAGTTCCTCTCACTCCCTGTGACATCCCACAGGGTACAATCTGGGCTGCTGAGCAGCTGTGTCCCTTGAATTCTCTAGCTGGGGTGATTTTTACACTGCTTTGCTGTATAAACAGCCACTTCTGGCCAGTTCATACACAGCCCCCAGCATGTAAAATCACTCCCAGCTCAATACATGAATGCCATGGCTAGCCACTCATGAATCACATACAGGTCAACACCAGCAAATCCCTAGTCCTAGCCTTGTTCCTCAGAAATGTGTCTTTTACTCCTCAGTACCCCTCTGTACAAGCTCATGGAAAGTCCATCATTTCATCAAGGGAAAATGATAATGCACCAGCCTTGTTATCCCAAATGGAGCTTCCCATGCACTTTAATATAAGCACACATTGGTATAGATAACACAATAAGATAAGTTTATTAACTACAGAAAGATTTTAAAGTGGTTATAAGTGGTGATGCATAAAAGGCGGGATTGGTTACAAAAGAAAAGAGTAAAATGCAAGCTAATGTCTAACTTAAACTAACAGAATTCAAAGCGAAGGTTTCCCTCACCATACGCTACAGTAAAATTCACAGGCTGGGTCCCCTTTCAGCCTGGGACCAATCCCCCTTAATTCAGTGTCCTCCAGGACTTCACTGTTGTCATGAGCAGAGAGATGGGAGGAGGAGAGGTGAGATGGCGGCTACTGTCTCTCATTCTTATACCACTCTCCCTTCTTTGAGGATTACCAGCAGCGGGGGTGCAGGTGACACAGTCTCTTGTGGACCTGAGGTTTGAACCATCCCTGTGATGAAATGTAAATTTCTTGTTTACCTCTTTTCCCTGCTGGAGAATGGCCATGTAAGCAGCGGATAGCCCTTTAACACCTGGCTGGGGCCAGTGTGTCTTCGTTTCTGAAAAATGGTTTGTGGGTGTTACCCAGAATTACAACATATTCAGTAACAATCATACAGTCTTATAACTTCACGTATAGTGCTTACACATATTTCAATGGGATAATGTTCAGCAGATTATGACTTTTCAGATGATACCTCACAAGGCATACTTTGTACAAACATTATCATAGTCTTGTAAAAGTGGTGACTGCCACATTCCCTGCATGGGCACGTAGACTAAAGTTAGGCTGAGTCTTGGACACATCTGGCTGCCCTATCACACATTCCTGCAGCCCAACTAGATTCTCATGCCTCCTGCTGAGCTGTGTGAAGGCACCAGGCATTTGCCTGTAGTTGCACCTTGCAGCCACATGGTGCCTTGTGAATAGACAGCAAGTTGGCACCTCTCCCTCCCCTCTTGCTGCTTCCCCTGCTGGATCCTAGCAGCCAACCATCACCCCCTCACTGGTCCCCAGGCACCCCAGCATACTCCTGTCTAGCCCAGCAGCCACCTATGCCCAAAAAAACCCTTGCAGCCTCAGGCATCAAGCAAGCACACCCCCAGATACTTCAACAATTACAGGCACCCCACCACTCTTAGTTACCATAGTACCACCCATCCAGCACCTCAAGCTATCTGGCTACCCCAGGTGTCCTACCCCCCAACCACTCCCAGCTTTCCTTCCCAACTACCTTCACCCTTCCAGCTATCTCCCAGTCACCAGCCTTCCACCCTGTCACCCTCCCACCTACCAAGTTTGGATACTTCCACCAGGTCCTATCCCACCACTGTTTGGGAAAGGGTGTACAGACCATAACCTGGAGAATATGCTTATATGCAAGTTACTACACAAATTAGCCTATTAAAATATTAGCTAAAAATGAAGTCAGGAAGCTGCACAAAACTCATCAGCTCTTTGTACTCCACACGTGTCCTGTCTGAATCTCTCTCTCTGTAGCTACAAAGCATCAATCCATCTGGGTACTTTGATGAGACATGTCGGCAGCAGCAGGCTAGCACTGACTTACTAGCACCAACTGTCTGTTTTTCTTTTAATGCCTCCTTTCTGAAAAGTGAATGAAGTCTGCAAATTATCCTCCGTGAAACAGAAATTTCAGCTCTGAGTTTAGACATGAAGTTTGCATATTAGGGGATGTCAGTTCCCTGAGGTGCTTCTAAGACAGCATGCTGGCCTCTACTATTCACTTTGCTTGCCTCTAACCTCAGGAGTATTCCCCCCCCCAAAAAAATTATATTCCATGAGGCAGGAGGAGGAAGTGATTAAACATTCCATTTGGCCATTATTTTTGTATCCCAGAATAAAAACAAAAGGACAAATTTTCATATGGCTTCTACATTCACACCTGCAGGATTTTGGGTGCACAGATTTGTGTGCTCCAAATCTCAGAGCTGTGAATGCAAGCAGCTCTTTTGCATGCAAATCAGGTAATTAGATGTCTAGCTGCCCGATTTCCTTGAAAAAATGCCATTTGCAGCTGTACTACTTCATTTTTGTGGGAGCAAACATTTGTGTGCCACAAGCTGTAATCTCAAAAACTAGTGAGCGCAAAATTGCAGGCCCAAATTTGAGGCCAGGGTGAAACCTTTTTGAAAATTTGGCCATAAATTATTAGTATCTGCTGCTAACAGGGTCAGGCAGCTTGATACTGCATCAGAGCATGCACTTTTCAACACAGCTTCTATAGCTGTGAGTTTCTGTGTTTCCAGGAAGGGAAAGACACATAATTCACCCAAGTGTGAGTTTGAGAAATATCTTAGAAGACTGTTTTTATCTGTAACTTGAGACCTATTAATTTTACATTAATTATAATATTAATCGGATCCATAAACAGACAGAATGATAACTGATTATGGGGCCAATCCTGATTATGGGGCTATATGGTAGTTTCAACATGGTCGGGAATTTTTTGACAAACTTTTTTTGTTGAAAAATGCTGATCTGCCGAAACCAAAACTGTCTTTGCACAGGGCCGGCTCCAGGCACCAGCCGAGCAAGCTCGTGCTTGGGGCGGCAGATTCTAAGGGGCGGCTTCCCTCCAATCCTTTTTTTTTTGCTTCGCCGCTCCGGCCGCCCTGCAGGGTTTTTTTTGCTTCACCACTTCGGCCACCCCGCAGGTTTGTTTCTTTTTTGGTTCGCCACTCCGGCCGCCCTGTAGGGGGTGGTGGCGTGGAGGAGGGGAGCGTCCTGCTGGGAGCGGGCTGCACACTCCGTCTGCCCCAGCCGATGCTAGGTCTGCAGCAAGCCCGGCAGGGCAGGCCGCGTCCTTCCCTCCCCACCAACCGGAGCAGCGCAGAGCCCTCCCGGCAGGCAGTGCGGCGGGAGGGGCCGCGTGGTGAGCGCCCAGCTGAAGGAAGCCCTGGCTGCCCCCCTTCACTCTCTTCCCCCCCCCCCCCCTCCCCCCCCCCCCCCCCACCCCCGCGCCCCCCCCCGGCCCCTGTCCGTCCCCCTGGCTCCAGCCGCCCCGCACGTTTTGTTGTTTTTTTTTTGCTTCGCCGCTCCGGCCGCCCTGCGGGTTTTTTTGTTTTGTTTTTGTTTTAGTTATTTTTTGCTTGAGGCGGCAAAAAAGCCAGAGCCAGCCCTGTCTTTGAAACAGGGTCCGTTTTGATGAATTTCCTGAAATTTTTCTGAGAAATCTCAAATTGTTGAAGTGTCTGGTTTTGAAACATTTAAAATAAAAAAATTCCACTTTCCAATTCAAAACAATTTTGTTTCAAAATGTAAGTTAAATTAGCCCAAATAAAAGTTAAAAAAAGAAAGGTCAAAATCAAAATGAAAGTTTTGAAATTATCCAAATGAAACATTTTGATTGACCCAAACAAAAACAAATTGGTTTTTTGGTTCACAAATATTTTTCAGATTTCAACTCCCCTCCCCCCCCCCCCCGATTTCAGAGAGGGGAAAATGTTGAACTCTTGTTTCAGCCTTAATAAACTATTGATAGTTGCATTATACTGCCTGAAGTTTCTGTGCTATCTGTCATAGTACAAGCATATATTAGTGACAAGGAACCTATGATGGTGTTCCTTGAATAGATATGAGGACAGAGTTGGCACTGGGGTTTGTTGGTGCCAACTCTGTCCACATATCTATTCAAGGGACACCATCATAGGACTTAATCACATCAGCGACACCATCAAGGGCTCATTCACCTGCACATCTACCAATGTGATACATGCCATCGTGTGCCAGCAATGCCCCTCTGCCATGTACATTGGCCAAACCGGACAGTCTCTATGCAAAAGAATAAATGGACACAAATCTGACATCATGAATTATAACATTCAAAAACCAGTCGGAGAACACTTCAATCTCCCTGGTCACTCAATAACAGACATAAAAGGGCAATTCTTCAACAAAAAAACTTCTAAAACAGACTCTAACGTGAAACTGCAGAACTGGAATTAATTTGCAAACTGGACACCATCAAATTAGGCCTGAATAAAGACTGGGAGTGGTTAGGTCATTACAAAACCTATTTCCCCCCCATACTAATTTCCCCCTACTATTACCTTCTTGTCAACTGTTTGAAATGGGCCACTCTCATTACCACTACAAAAGTGATT
Source organism: Terrapene triunguis (assembly GCF_002925995.2). NCBI lineage: Eukaryota > Metazoa > Chordata > Testudines > Emydidae > Terrapene > Terrapene triunguis. Next base: position 1,160,789 of record NW_020664493.1, on the reverse strand, counting down.
TTTCCTCCCTTGGTATCCTACTGTTAATTGAATTGTCTCGTTAGACTGACCTCCCACTTGGTAAGGCAACTCCCATCTTTTCATGTGCTGTGTATTTATACCTGCTACTGTATTTTCCACTCCATGCATCTGATGAAGTGTGTTCTAGCCCACAAAAGCTTATGCCCAAATAGATTTGTTAGTCTCTAAGGTGCCACAAGGACTCCTCGTTGTTTTTGCAAATAAAAAGGGGTTACCCTCGTCTCCATGGGAGAATATAAAGAAACTGAAAGCCATATAAGGTGCCATGATTTACACTATGTGTTCAAAAGACCCAGGTAACTAAAACAGCAAGTGTTACAGGGCAGAGTAAATGTGCAATGGCAGAATCAAATGACAACCTATATGATGACTGACTGAAACCGGTCTTAGAATCCGTCACTTTCAGGAGCTCTACCATTTATTTACAAGTTTATTAAGAGAGTAACTGATAGATCAATCAGGAGGCTGCACTCATAAGATATTAGATAAGCCATCTAGGCCCAAAGATCTCATCTCCACTGTAATTCCTTCTGTACTGCAACATGGTCATCCCACAAAATAGCTGAAACAGAATTCAGTTTTGCAATGTAATGGACAAAACTGTTTTAACCTTGGGCTTTTGCAGAGCTGTTGTATGGGGGACCATTTACAACTGGGAGCATCATAAATACGTTTTTCAGTCCCATTTTCACTACAAGACCAAGGTGTTTTATTAACTTACCAAAGTTCTCAGTTTCACCTAACAGTACGAATTACAGTGTAGAGAAGACCAAACTTGAACTCTGCTGCACCACGACCTGTTATCCTATAGTCAACTTCCCATGAACACTTTCCTGGAAATGATTCTGTCTTCTTAATGTTGTCAATAGGCATATGCTGATTGTAAAGATTAAACAATGGGTCTCTAAATGAAAAAGAGACATGCCACCCATTGTTGTTTGTTTACAGCAAAACTGATCAAGGGACATTTCTGGCTCTATTGAATAAAAGATTAATACAGCATATACAATAGCTGTTACAATACTCCAACCATTTCACTGAAACAAAATGGAACAAAAAACAATTATTATGGTAAATCATAGAATCATAGGACTGGAAGGTCAAATAGTCCAGTCCCCTACACTCAAGGCAGGACTAAGTATTATCTAGACCATCCCTGACAGGTGTTTGTCTAACTTGCTCCTAAAAATCTTCAATGATGGAGATTCCACAACCTCCCTGGGCAATTTATTCCAGTGCTTAACCACCCTGACATTTAAGAAGTTTTTCCTAATGTCCAACCTAAACCATCCGTGCTGCAATTTAAGCCCATTGCTTCTTGTCCTATCCTCAGAGGTTAAGGAGAATAATTTTTCTACCTCCTCCTTGTAACCACCTTTTATGTACTTGTAACGATGCTGCCTCTGGTGGGACGCAACTGAGAGTATCAATTCAGGACAAATTGCTTAGAGCAGGGCAGTTACAGCCCAAGGCTGGCTTTCCTTTATTATTAAGGCACACCAAACCAGCCAAACAGAGAGGACTTCGGTCTTACCCCACTGGCTAACCATAAGTCATACAAGCAATTCCTTTAGACATTCCAGTTTCCCAGTATCACCACCAGTGCCACTCATTATGGAGATGAATGGTTATGAAAACCAATACCCCAGTAAAAGAAAAAAGGTTCTCCCGATCCCAAAGGACCAAGCCCCAGAACCATGTCAATATACAAATCAGACCTTACCCACAAATCACGCTGTTGCCAATCCTTTAGAATGTAAAATCTAAAGGTTTATTCATAAAAAGGAAGAAATATATATGAGAGCTAAAATTGGTTAAATGGAATCAATTACATACAGTAATGGCAAAGTTCTTGGTTCAGGCTTGTAGCAGTGATGGAATAAACTGCAGGTTCAAATCAAGTCTCTGGAGTACATCCACAGCTTGGATGGGTCATTCAGTCCTTTGTTCAGAGCTTCAGTGTAGCAAAATCCCTCCAGAGGTAAGAAGCAGGATTGAAGACAAAATGGAGGGGTTTCCAGGGCCTTTTATATTCTTTCTCTTGTGGGCAGAAACCCCTTTGTTCTCCTGTGCAAAATCACAGCAACAAGATGGAGTTTGTAGCCACCTGGGCAAGTCACATGTCCATGCATGACTCAGTTTTCAGATGGCAGCCATTGCTCGCATGCTATGTTGAATGTCCCAGGAAGACTTCTCATATGTGGACTGGAGTCTCCCAAGGTCCATTGTCAGTTAAGTGTTTCTTGATTGGGCACTTAATCTGAAAATTCCTTTCTCAAGAAGCTGACCAATGCTTCACTAATGCTACTTAGAATCAAACATATTGAGATACAAGTACATAGCCAATATGCATAATTTCAAATACAAAAATGATACACACATACAGATAGCATAATCATAACCAGCAAATCATAACCTTTTTATAGACACCTCACACGACAACCTTTGTACAATATTTGCTGCAAATATATAACAGTGGTTGCAACAATGATCTATACAGTCACAATTTATATCAATAATGTCACAGTACTTGAAAACTGTTGTCATGTCCCCTCTCAGTCTTCTCTTCTCCAGACTAAAACAAACCCATTTTTTTTCAATCTTCCCTCATATGTCATGTTTTCTAGACCTTTAATCATTATTGTTTATCTTCTCTGGACTTTCTCCCATTTGTCCACATCTTTCCTGAAATGGGGTGCCCAGAACTGGACACAATACTCCAGTTGAGGCTTAATCAGCACAAAATAAAGTAGAAGAATTACTTCTTGTGCCTTGCTTACAACACTCCTGTTAATACATCCCAGAATGATGTTTGCTTTTTTTGCAACAGTGTTACACTATTGACTCATATTTAGCTTGTGATCCACTATGACCCCCAGATCCCTTTCTCCAGTACTCCATCTTAGGCAGTCATTTCCCATTTTGTATGTGTGTAATTGATTGTTCCTTCCTAAGTGGAGTACTTTGCATTTGTCCTTATTGAATTTCATCCTATTTACTTCAGACCATTGCTCCAGTTTGTCCAGATCATTTTGAATTTTAATCCTATCCTCCAAAGCACTTGCAACCCCTCCCAGCTTGGTATCATCTGCAAACTTTATAAGTGTACTCTCTATACCATTATCTAAATCATTGATGAAGATATTGAACAAAACCAGACCCAGAACTGATCCGTGCAGGACCCCACTCGTTATGCCCTTCCAGCTTGACTGTGAACCACTGATAACTATTCTCTGGAACTATTCTAACCAGTTATGCACCCATGTTACAGTAGCTCCATCTAGATTGTATTTCCCTAGTTTGTTTATGAGACAGTCATGTGAGACAGTATCAAAAGCTTTACTAAAGTCAAGATATACCACATCTACCACCACCCCCTATCCACAAAGCTTGTTACTCTGTTAAAGAAAGCTATCAGGTTGCTTTGACATGATTTGTTCTTGACAAATCCATGCTGACTGTTATTTATCACCTTATTATCTTCTAGGTGTTTGCAAACTGATTGCTTAATTATTTGCTCCATTATCTTTCTGGGTACAGAAGTCAAGCTGACTGGTCTGTAATTCCCTAGGTTGTCCTCATTCCCCTTTTTATAGATTGGCACTATATTTGCCCTTTTCCAGTCCTCTGGAATCTTTGTGTAATGATAATATGGCAATATGCAAGTCTGTACATCAGCAAGTCCTTTTACTTTTCTGTTAACAAAATAAAAAGGATTAGGGGAATGGCTCACCTTCTGTTTGGAGAATCTGCTTTAATGTTGGAAGGAAACTTGAATGATAGCACTAACTTTATATGTAAAATGCTCTATTCACTTACAGTTCAGCTCTGCAGCTTGCAAACTGCTGACATTCTGCAGCAGCAGAAACAACTCACTTCAAGTGTTAATAACTCCTTAGTGCAGAAATGATATCTACCGCTGTGTTTGTTAAAACAGCTAGCACAGCAGGGCCCTGATTGTGATTGGGTCTCTTGGCAATGCGGTCATCTTAATAACACTAATCAAATGAAATTAATTGGTGTAGTATGAAATACTAGCGCCATTGTAGTTAATGGGAATTTTGCCATTGACTTCAGTGCAGCTGGGATTTCACCTGTAATAATTTAGTCCTTCACTGAAAATATTTCTCCTTTCACCAGAGCAAACTTGGAATCAAAGTACATTTGAAGGTCTCATTTCCAATCTGTCTGAGGCCATACAAGTGTAAGAAACCATGCGAGTCTTAACTAAGGCTATGCAAAAGATTCCACTTAAACCCCAAACACAGTGGAACCACAGACATTAGGCCAAGTTCCAAAAAGTTCAGCAGAGCTTGGCAATATAAACAGCACTGGTCCAGTACTCCCTGCAACCAGTCCATCTGCCACCCCTCCTCCTAAATGCCAGATTCCTGCTTGTTAGCACTGTTGTCATTAGTGGGGGGGATCCAGGGGCCTGACCCTCCATCCTCTGCCTCCTGCGGTTGGATGGCCACTTTCCCCAGGTCTCCTGGTTGTGTTAGATGGCCATTCCTCTAGGGGGTAGAAGGAGTGAGGCATCAGAAACAGCCATTTCCCCCTTCAGGTCTCTTCAGAGGAACAGGAAGCTGAATCCCATTGGGTTCAGGAACCAGGAGAAACCACCCAGATTTAATGAAGAAATTGTCCATGTCTCCTCTGAATAAATCAGGTCTGGTCCTCCACAAATAAAATATCTCTCCGCCTATTTCTCATTATATCTATTCCTCCAAATGAATCAGATAACTCTGTTCCTGCCAAAAAAAACAGTCACCCCCTGCAACCAATTTTGCTTCCCTTTCCCAAATAAATCAGTCAATTCTTCCTCTCCATCTTTCCCCCATCTTTGCACAGTTCCTCAGTTGCTACTTCAGTCTTCCAGCTCCTCCTCCTAGACCACTCTGCTCCTCTCCCCTTTTAAAGGAATGGTGGTTCAGGGAACACCCCATGCCTCACTTCAACAATTTAGTCTCAAAAATAACTAGTGGTGCCTGGGCCAGTCTGCCATCTCTCTCCCCTTTCCCTCCTTATAAAGAACCAGGAGCAGCGAGGCCACACTGCTCCCTGCTAGAAAATTCCCCCCAAGCCTGTGGCTCATCGGGCTGAAGCGGTTAAGGTGCACCACTTTCATAGCTAGTGGTAGACAAGGGAGCAATGTGGCAACCTTCACGTCTGTTGCCTTTGACTGCCCTAACCTGACAGATCAGGTACCCATTTTGCAGCAAGGTGAACTGAAGGTGGCCTTCCAATGTGAGATGAAGCAAGACACAAAGCCACAACCTTCAGCATCGTAGTCAAGCACCTTACACTACTCAGGTACTGCACACGAAGAGTGATCTGGGCAAAATTTCTACCACCATAACTATGCCTTCTTGTGGGGGCTCTTCTCACCCTAAGTTTCACAGTATGTATGACCAAGCCCTTGGTCAGGGTATGCCAGTGAGGGAAAGGGGTTCATGATGCTTTGGTTTTGTAGAATCCATATATGCTATGTTTTTGGGACACAGTCCATCCATTTTTAGCAATATATTTGCCATTTTCTTACTTTGTTCCTCTACAAAGTTCGCTGTGTCCCATGCGTGACTAGGTGTCTGGGATGGACCACACTGATAATGCCACACACAGGGCAGACTGTAAGAATCAGGGCAGACAATCCCCACAAATTGGTGGTGTATTCTATAATTAGATTCACCAAGCCAGTATCAAAAGAGCTTCTGCAAATACTACACCTGGTTAATCAGAAGCCAAAAATAGTCCCCTTTAGACAGTCCAGTCCTAGGCTCCCATCCAGACAAAAAGGTCTAATATACTGAGAGGTTACTGAAAACCCAATTCACCATATGTGGGGTTCTACTAATCCAAAAGGATCAGACACTTACCCCCATGTCAATATGTATCTCAGATCTTACCCAAATATCATGCTGTCAGCCAATCCTTAGTAAACTAACGAAAGATTTATTAATAAAAGAAGAGAGTTATAAATAATTAATAGATCATATACATACAAATGATTGCAAAGACCATGTATCAGTTTTGTACCAGTGATGGAATAGACAGCTGGCTTGCAAAAGTCTCTCTGGTAACTTCAAAATGATTGGAAGGTCCTCAGTCCATAATTCAAGATACTACTTTTAGTTGTAAATCCACAGTCCAGAAAATTAGGAGCAGGAAAAAAGCAAAATGGAGATATCGCAGGGGTCTTTCATAACCTCTGCCGTGTGCATGGAAATTTACTGTCCCAAACAAAGCCCACAGCCCCTGTGTATAGAAAGTTACTGGCCTAACATGGAGTCTAAAGTCACATAAGCATAGAAGGTGCCACAAGTACTCCTGTTCTTTTTGCGGATACAGACTAACACGGCTGCTACTCTGAAATAAGCATAGAAAGCTACTGGTAAAAGATGGAGTCTTAGATCACATGTCATCATCACATGTCTTTACATGCTTTGCTGAATCACAGGGGTGGCCATGGGTGCCATGCTATCTGAGGCATCTGCAGGAAGGCCTACTGGGCAGGATGAGTTTCTTCAGTGGCCCTTTGTGAGAGCTGAGTGTCCTTAATGGGCCATCAACACAGCCCTGATGTAAATCTATCTGGGGGGTGTCACCCAGGAATACAACACAGGAATATTGGCTATGTACTTGTATCTTAAACATTACATCAGATACAAAGATGATACATGCATATAAACAGGATAATCAGACTTAGCAAATCATAACTTTTCCATTCATACCTTACATGATATACTTTGTACAAGACTTATGGAAATTGTGTAACAGTGGTAACAATGATATAAATATACACAGCATCACACCATATATTTAAATTGAGTTAAAAAATCCCCACTTTATCCTCCCTAGATCCTAGCTATTCTCTTCCACAGCTTTTCCAGGATTAGTGCATATGAAATCCTGAACCTCCAGCAGAAACAGCAAGGTTTGGGGATGCTATCTCCACCCCATGGAGAGAGGCTCTGCAGGGTCTAGTGTGTGTAACAGCTGGGCTTATTTGGCCCAAGTCACAACTTCATCTTATTCATACAAAAAACATCATAATCACACGCTTTAATGAAATTCAAACTTCACTACAGTCTACTCAGAGGGACCCATGATTTGAATAACAGAGGTGTTGCAGGCAGCTTCAATTTGCATAGATGCTATGTGGTAATGCTTGTAGAGTGCATAATTGCGCTATGTCTGGCTCTGGCAAGTGCCATCTGTTTTTCATTTTCTTTAGCAGTATAATCATCACCTCCACCCTCCCCGCCTCCCAAATTCAAAATGTGATTGCCTTCGCACCTTCAATGCAATCCCAATTAGGCTGGGGGTCTATTGATTTATTCTACCACAATGCAATGAACCAACTACTAGATCATTCTCTTCTAAATGAGAAGGAATTTGATTTGTAACTTTTAACAAAGTAACATCACTCATAAAACTGAATGTGTAGGGGGAAATCAAATGCTCAGAAGATAGTGATACAAACCAGAACCCAATTCTGCTCATCTGAGCTCAGAAGAAACGTTCTTAAATATGCAAAAGTTCATGAAGATGAAAGCAACTTAAGTGCTATCTTAATACAAACTAATAACAACATACAAAGAAGTGGGCTGTAGCCCATGAAAGCTTATGCTCTAATAAATTTGTTAGTCTCTAAGGTGCCACAAGTACTTCTGTTCTTTTTGAACATACTAGTAGTGAAGCAGCAGCAGCATGGGAATGGGGAAAACTCTTATCATAGCTGGGTGAAGGGAATTATGTGCTTAATGTTTTCTGTTTCAACTAACATTCCTGCCAGTAAACTCATTTGCAAAATACATGTGGAAAGTGAACACAAAAGGGACATGGACACTATCACAGTGAATTCATTTTAAAATCAGAATATTTGTGGAAGTTTTTTCCCCCCTGGTATTTACTTCTCTGTACTTATTAAGCATCTTTCATATATAAATTTCCAGAAAACTGCCAGATATACTCCAACTTGCTCTGCATATGTGGGGGCAGAAAGAACTGGGAAGACAAAGTTATGATTTTGTATAAAATCAACTAATTTCAAACCAACATATGTGGTGGGTCAGAACATTCAGCAGATTACAAAAGCCATTAAATTGAGTCATTTAGTGTACTTTAAACACCATGAATGTATTTGCTGAAATATGGTACAAAGTAATCATAGATTCCTGAGTCCTTGAACAAAGACTCTTTCTGTTTAAACATGTAGATTGCAAATGATACAAAATATAGTTGCAATTTGGTTTGAGAACAATTACAAAGAAAGCCCAAATAAAAAGGAGAAACTTTACCTAAAGCCCTCTTTGCTTTGTACTTTTCTACACTTCTCAGCAACACTGTTGTGATACAATTACTTTCAGGGAGAAACAGGACTTGCCCACCAAAGCTACTGTGCGCTGCAAACCGAATGACTGGATTAACAGGACATTGTCAGATTACATATACAATTACACCCACAAAACCATGTGAAAAGAACAGTAACATGGTTGAAAAGTTGAGCACTCGAAGATTAGGAAATGCCAGAATGAAGGTTGCTGTGCAGCTAGCAGGATGTACAGAAATGTGCTGCCGTTTGACAAATGTGAGTGAGGAGAGCAAGGGGGGCAATTGCAGATAGAGAACACTGGGATGGAGTGCTTTTTGGAGGTGGTGTTACAAACAAAACCAAGTATAAACATGATTCAACATGGGGTGAAATACTGAAGCCATCGAGGGAAGGCCATACTGGCCCATTTAGTCCTGGGAGGATGGTCAGGCTACGAGGGCCGAAGGCTCAATCACACAAAGCCACACAACAGAATGTGGAAATCAGACAACAGGTTCCCCACGAGTCCTAATTCCTCTGTTTTCCTTTCCTAAGGCCCCTGGAGGCTACCGCTGCCCTGGGTTGGCAGTACCTCCAATGGACCTACCTACATGAAGGAGAGAAATGGGAGGACCAGGACTGGGGGGCTCACTCTACAACCTAAATCAACTGATGCCTGAATGGAACTGGAACCAGTGGCTTCCGAGAATCTGTATTGTTCCCAGCATTTTTTTTTTTTAGCTTGGGGAAGTTGATGGGGGGAAGATCTTCAACCCCGCTGTTTCATTTGGCAATGTGTGTATATGTGAGATACTTAACAAACTTCAGCTCCAGAGGGAGGTGATGGGGCTGGCAACCTCTGTGCTTCAGTGTGGTTGCTGCAGAATGGGGATGCCCATTGCTCTGCAACTGCAAAACTCAACCAGGGTGTGGAGCCCAGGCTGGGGTCCCCAGCTGCAGGGGAGCAAGGCCAGGTTTTAATTTTTCTTTCACTGCATAAAAAGAGGGAACAGAGCACTTACCCCGGGCACCAGAAACCCTTCTACTTACTTAAAATACATATCATGGAACTCAACCAAATCCAGCAGCCAAACTATACTTACCCCAGAACAACAATGAACCAAGACGATCTAACTTGGCCTGTGGTTTTTAAGTAGACAATGTCCCTTTAATTTTATCCTTCAGTGTGTTTGATTATCTATATTAAAGGCTAATAAATTCTTAGCTAGGTTTAACGCAGCAGCAGCAGCATTTCTGAACACTCAACCATTTAGCCCATTTTAATTATTATGCTTCATGAAATGTATCCTGTTTTGCCTTTTCCCCTCTTTCTTACAGAGGAAACGAGATCTAGAAACAGAAAATTGATCAAACGCCAAGTCAGTCTGTGTATTTGTACTTAGTTACATATCACCAATTGCCACAGTTGATTTGGAATCTAATCTGTGCTTCAGATTTGAAACTGCTAATTTAGGAAGAGCACCCTTCTAAAGCTCTGAATGCATGCATTGTTGGTCACATTTAATTTGACTCAGCTTATATGAAGCATGACCTAGCGAAAGGCTATGTTTCCAGTCTGTCTTATGGACTCGTGCCTCCATTAAATCGCACTGTAGGTCTAATTATATTTTGAATGCTTTTTACTTGAGTGCATATATAAACACACAAGGAAAAAAAAGAAAAACCCATTCCACAAGGCCCACAAGTGAATTCATAAAAAATAAAACATTTTAAATGTTGCTCAGTGTTCCCCATCTCTTGATTTATTCCAGTGTTTCCCATCTTCTCTGTGCCTATATTTTAGACGGCAAACTCTTTGGTCCGAGCATTTTTGTGAGTGTATTAGGGTGCCAAGCATGTTTGAAGCTCAACAAATAGTTAATAAGGAAATAATAATAATCTGGAGTCTTTTGAGCTTTTGGTCAGGCTGCAAGTTTTGCTCCTTTGATAAAGCTTTTCCACCATGCAATTACTGCCCCTTCCCTATCTCAAGCAGCACATCACATAACCAAAAGAGGAGAGATGAAGACTCCATAAAGTCGGCTAAAACCTTACTATAGCAAGTAATGATGTCTGTTAGACTGGTGTAATGGGAGTTCTTGGGTACCCACGCTGTTCTGTCTTTAGAATGTAAACCTTTCAGGGAAACCATTGTTTGTTTTCTATGATTGTACAGCACCCAGTACAGTGGGTAACCTCAATCTCTACTACGACATTAGGGCAATACCATAGTACTCTCTCCCAAACTAATAGGAATCCACATTATCCTAATGCAACATTAAAATAATCAAAAAACCCAAGAAATTATGATATATCTATAATAATATATCACACATCCCTCGGCCCCCGCCACTTCCCGCAGCCCCCATTGGCCGGGAACGGCGAACCACAGCCAGTGGGAGTTGCGATTGGCCGAACCTGTGAACGCTGCAGGTAAACAAACTGTCCCGGCCCGCCAGAGGATTTCCCTGACGGCCCACATACCAAAGGTTGCCGATCCCTGAAGTATACTATGTGGTGTTTTTCAAATTAATTAAAATGTGGCTTCTTAAAAATGATCTCCAACTGTTTACATTCCTCCAGCTTCTTACCTGTTTTATTGATGACCCAACGCTACTTTAATCTGATAGCATCATCTGTCACAAGCCCCACTGAGGGTACGTCTACACTGCAATAAAAGACCTGTGGCACAGCCATGTCTGGCCCAGCTTAGCTAACTCTGGCTGCGGGGCGAAAAATTGCAGCGTAGACATTTGGGCTCAGTCTGGAGCCCGGGCTACAAGACCCTGTGAAGGGGGTGGGTCTCAGAGCTTGGGCTCCAGCCCAAGCCCGAACATCTACACTGCAATTTTTAGCCCTGTGAGCCTGAGTCAATTGACCTGGCCTCTGAGACTCAGTGCTGCAGGTATTTTATTGCAGTTTTGTATGCTAGCCCTTAGGTGCAGCACAATCCCCACTCACACAGCAATTCCCTGTGTCTAAGTTTTGACAGGGTATCAAATAATACTGGGGATTAGAAACTGCAGACCTTACAGCAGAATTGTCATTGCAAAATATGTAGAGTAGAACCCACACCTCTAACCTATCCCTTTAAAAATACTTATTAAAGAAATATTCCTTTTACGAGAATTATATTAAGGTGAAATATTCCTATTGTGTGTCTCTCTCATTTTATTAAGATATACATGGTTACCATCTATACTTGCTTATAAGCCAAGCACACTAACATGAATATTGAAATTGATCCACGTGTCAGCTGACCATAGACACACGTATATATGTATCTAGCAGCACTCATATGGCTACTATGGACATCCCCCAGCCAGGTGAAGATAAGTCAGTGGGGGCAGTAGCAGCAGTTGCTACCTAGGGATCCTGAATATGTTTGAAGGAGGCACTTTCCTTTTAAATCCTAGATTTTTCAAATGCTTCTTACTATCTACAGAACTTAGCCTGTGGCTGGAGTTTCTCATGTTTGTCTCAGCCTAATTGTGACTCTGGGTTGTGGAAAATATGGCATGATTCTGCTCAGCAATTTTGGGTTGCCCACATGCAGAAAGGAAAGTGTTTTTTACAGCTTAACCCTGGAGGAACTGGACAGTTGCCAGATTGCTGTCAGCTGGAGACCAGAGGGCCAAATGACAGGAAGAGGTGGACCACCGGAGGAGCAGAGCACCTGTGGCAGGGGATGCCAGATGGGGAGAGATCTGCCATGCCCAGCCATGAGGATGTGCTCTAATGTGAGTCCACCCTTTCACAGAGGCCATTACCAGAATACTGTGTCCTGTTCTAGTATCCACACTTCAAAAAGGATGCTCAAAAACTGAAAAGGGTTCAAAAAGGAGCTACAAAAATGATTCACTGTCTGGAAAACCTGCCTTATTCTCAGTCTATTTAGTTTATCCAAGAAAAGATTAAGAAGTGACTTGATCATAGTCTGCAAATACAGGGATTCCTGTATCAGAGAGTCCTGATAGATAGCTCAATCTAGCAGAAAAAGGCAAAACTGTGGCTGGAATCTGAAACTAGACAAATTTAGTCAGAAATAAAGTGAAAATTTTTAACAGTGGGGGTACTCAACCATGGGAACAGTTTATCTAAGGAAGTGGTGGGTGAGGTCACTTGAAGCTCTTAAACAAAGATTGGATGTATTTCTAAAAAACTGAGCAAGAGCTCAAACAGAAGTTATGGGCTTGATGCAGAAACTGCTGGGTGAGGTTCTGTGGGCTGTGTTATGCAGGTCAGACTAGACAGTCATAATGATTCCTTCTGGCCTTAGAATCTATAAATCTATGACTTAGAATCTATGACTTATAGCTTCAGTTCAGAGGCACAAAACAACAAAAAAAATAACTGGTACAATTTGGACTGAACTGTTTTTTGTTTTGTTTTTCTTGATTAAATGAAAAATCAAAAACATTCATTTTGGCCAAAACATTTAGAGTCAGTTCAAATTGAACATTTAATTTTGAAAATGTCAGTTTGAAACAAAGTGTCAAAATGGTTCTTTTAGACATTTCCAAAAATTGTTTTCAGGGTTGTCTGTTACAGCTGTCCCCCTGTTGGATTCCTTTCCCCCCCTTCCTTTCTGTTTGTGCTGAGTGGCCGCCCCCCCGGCCATGGAACTGACCAAAGTCACAGGCTGGCCCTGCTCATGAAAATGGCTTGTGCAGACTGACTGGAGCCATTGCTCTGCTCAGGGAGGTGGGGGCTTTTTCGCTCCTTTGTCTACCTTCTTTGTTGGGACCCGGCTCGGTGTAGGGTGCTCTGCCCAGGTATGTAAGACCTAAAGTGGCCACATAGCTGAGCATATGAGTCATACCTGTGACTCAGAACTTGCCCAGACATGTCCTGTGCCTACCTGCAGTTTCCCTGCCTTCTCTCCTCCCCTGGATTAAGGGGAACCAATCAAAGTTACTGGCGGGAAACTGCCTGAGTTTACCCTTAAAACCAGACATTTTCTGATCAGACCCCCGGAGAAGGTCCTTGCTTTGCCACCTGGTCTGATCAGCTAGGGGTCTTTGGGGGGCCCTCTCCCCGCTCTCATTTGTTTTTGAGCGTACCCCCATTTTTAAACTCCCCTCCCACGAGCAACGAATTTGTGCCTGGAGATCTCCTGATTATTGTAAGCGAATCGAGTCCTCTCTGCGTCCTCTGATGCTGAAACTGCTGTTCCTGCTGCTGCTTTGGGGATTGGTAAGGAAAAACCTCTTGCACACTCCCCTTGTTCTGGCTGCTGGCTTTCTTTCCCCAGCAGGCAGGCCCAAGCTAACTCCTTGGTCTGTATCTGTAATCTGCTTCTAGCTCCGCAGTGCCTTTGCTGCTAGAAATAAGCCTGCTTGCAGCCACCACTAGTTAACCCCCCCCCCCCGCCTTGAAGCTGTATTCTGGGCACACACCACTCTGCCCTCTGGAACTACCCCTAGTATAAGGTGCACCCATTAAGTTAGATTTAGCCTTTAGTCTAGATAAATTGTAATTTCATTTTGCATAGTTGTGGTTAAGGTAGGTTTAGAAAATTGCTTGCATTGTACTCTGTAAGTTAGGCTTAAAGAATTGTTGCATTGTGTTTTGTTACTTGCTAATTTGTGTAGTCTTGGTTAAGTTAAATCATAGATAAGATTTTGCTGTGTTCTGTATAATTGTCTCTCTGCAGTTTAAACTTGCAGCCTGTCTGCTCTCTGTGTGTCTCTCTCTCTCTTAATCCCTTCCCCCACGTGCTCACCCTGCTCCTACTGCTGCCAGACCTCAATTGTATTACTGAAGTCTAGCATAAAACCCCATTGGTTACCCTTTTTCTCTCTAACACCCCTCACATTTTACATTTACACCACTGTGACACATTTTTACCTAGAGTTGTTGGTTATTTAACACATTTTACCCATAACTGTTAATTGGGTATATGCTGCTGTGACACACCCTTTACATAGAAATTGTTAGCTACCTGTTACATTTATACTTCAGTGTAGGGTTACCATACGTCCGGTTTTTCCCGGACATGTCCGGCTTTTCGGCAATCAAACCCCCGTCCGGGGGGAATTGCCAAAAAGCCGCACATGTCCGGGAAAAATGCTGGCCGGGCACTTCCCCTCCCGCGGCTGCTCTGCTCCTCCCCTGACTTTTCGGCTCTGTTTAAGAGCTGAGCCGCCCGAGTGCTATGGGCTTCAGGCAGCCCCCTTGCCTCCGGACCCCAGCCGCCGGCCGGGCACTTCTCCTCCCGGGCTCCGGCGGCGCAGGGTCCGGAGGCATGGGGGCTGTCCGAAGCCGGTAGCGCTCGGGCAGCTCGGCTCTTAAACAGAGCCGAAGAGTCGGGAGGAGCAGAGCCTCCGGCTGTGGCGGCTCTGCTCCTCCCCTGACTCTTCGGCTCTGTTTAAGAGCCGAGCGCTACGGGCTTCGGGCAGCCCCCGCTGCCGCCGCCGGAGCCCGGGAGGGGAAGTGCCCGGCCTGGGGCGCAGGGTCCGGAGGCATGGGGGCTGCCCGAAGCCCGAGCGCTACCGGCTTCATGGTTTGCCGGGTAGCCGCCAGACTCTGCGCCCCTGGCTGGGCGCTTCCCCGCCCGGGCTCCGCTGCGCTGGGGAAGCGCCAGCCAGGGGTGCAGGGTCTGGGGGCTGCCTGGCAAACCGTGAAGCCGGTAGCGCTCGGGCAGCCCTTTTCGCGTGGCTGGGAGTGGGAGGGAGCGGAGTTAGGGTGGGGTTGGGGCGGGGAAGGGGCGGAGTTGGGGCGGGGCTGGGGATGGGAAATGGGCAGGGCCAGGGCCCCGTGGAGGGTCCTCTTTTTTTATTTGTTAGATATGGTAACCCTAGTGTTAATTGGTTACCAACTGTATTGTACCCCACTGTATTGTACCCCACTATTGAAACCCCCTATCCTATTTACTAAAAGAAACCCCTCCCCAATTGTCTACCTTAACAAACCCCATACCCCTCACCATTAAATTTTCCCTGTTTTTGCATTTTCTTAATAAAGTTTATTTTACACCCCACCAGTGCAGTAGTTGTCCCCCAAGATCCCCTACCTGCTGGCAGGGTCAAGGGTGGGGGTTTTTTCTGCACTTAAACTATTTGCCGAATTTAACCTGCATTTGTGAATAGTTTTGGTGCCCTAAACAATGCATTTTTCATCAAATTTACTATTTGCTGGGAAAAAACTGCCTAGCTCTTCTATGACTATGTTTATTATTTATACCTAGTTGCATGGGTGTTACTTAGTCTTCAGCACTGTAACAAACTGCTGTATGTGTGAATTAATACATTACAATTATCACCATTTCACATTTCCTATAAGCAGTAGCACATTACAAGGTGTTTTATGCTGAACACCGCAAGTCTCAGATTCTTTCAACCACTTATCATAGACAACCCAGTTATGCAACCTCTTTATGCAGTGTGTTATTGTGGATAATATGATGATGCTGAGGTAAGGCCTGATTCTGACAACCTTACTCCAGAAGTAACCCCATTGATCACACTGGGAATTCTCATGGAGTGAGTTATTACTCAACAGTAAATTACAGGTGGTAGAATGAGGACTGATGAATCAGAATCAACAAGCTTAATTCTGACTTCACTTAAAGCTTGTCTTTACGGGAAAATTTACTAGCATTATTCCAGCATTATTATACTGCTAGTTATACCAGTAATTCATGTGGACACAGTTTTTGGAATAACAGTGATCTTTTTTGGTTTTACATATGTCACTTCTAACGCAACAAATTCCACTGAAATCTCTGGTGTAAGGAAAAGAAGAATCAGTTCAGATATCTGGTAGCCTGTGGACATTAGATTACTGAAAGGATTTCGTTCAACTAGAAAATGTAATGGAGACAAATAAAAATGACCATAAAACCTGTAACAATACACAGTCATTTGTAACAGAATTATCTGGTTTGAAAAGAGAAAATAAAGAGCAACTGATTACTGTTGACTTTCAGACCTGATTTGTTGTTTGCGCTTGCCTTGTACATTGAAGATGCCAGCCATCAATAACAGAGTTTTGGTGCCCTCTTGTGTTTCAAATAAGCAATTTCAGTAACTGCCAAAATTTACCTGTTTGCAGTGTTGCTGTAGCTGTGTTGGTCCCAGGATATTAGAGGGACAAGGTGTTGAAGTAATAACAGACATACTTCCCTGATGGTTGTATTTTCTAAGGGAGAACCTATCCTAAATTCTCAATCACTGAGGGACAATCTACATTCATTCCCATATTTGCTTTCTACAACCAATTCTCTGTATAACTTTTCATGAGTGATGTACCCAAATATTTGGATGCTAATATCTAAACTGAATTGTTAAATTTATTCACCTACATTTGGATTATTTAAGATTATGTACTATATGTATCTTATGATTTTTAAATCAAACTTTGCATTTGTGGATAATCTAAGCACTATACCCAGATGTACAGACACTCTTTCCTTAACCTGTGTATTATATAATTTTAACATTAGGTTTAATAACATTTTTAAATCTCTTTTTCGAGCTCTGTGTAAGCCTGAAAGCTTGACTCTTTCACCAACAGAAGCTTGTCCAATAAAAGATATTACCTCACCCACCTTGTCTCTCTAACCCATATTTGCACATTTGTTTCAGATGTAAACTTCTATGGGTTAACCTGTTTGCTCAGGTTACTTAATTCCTTGATAATGTATCAGAGAGGATAACAATCACTTTTTTATATGTGTCACAGAACCTCCATCCACTTTGCTGCAAGGGATAATGTCTGATTTGGACATGATTTGGACAAACTAATGTACAGTTTAGTAGCTATTTTTCAGACTGAAAGAGTTCAACTTTTTTTTATTTCTAAATCAACTTTAAGAAAACAAAAAACCAAAAATCTTCGGAGGAGTCCCTGGCTCAGGGATTGTCAACAGGATAAACTGGTACAATTGTTATACAACGTTATTAACCAATGACATGTTGCAGTATCGTAACATATTTAAATGCTGTTAATTTGTTGTCACCAGAAACTGGGATTTTACAGTGCTTTGTAGCAGTCTAGACAGTATCATGTTTCAAAGTGTCTAACAAGGCTTTCTAGCATAGGTGTCTATACGTAGTTAGCACAATGTGGTTACTGATTTTGCATACAGAAGGTAGCTCTATTATAATACAAATAATAAATAATAATTCTCACCATGTTCATGTAGTCATCCAAGAGATTGCTCTTCCCATGGGGTCATTACTATGGCCCCTCTACACTGTGTAACTACTGACTGCACAGCAGATTTCCCACAGGATGAAAACACATGTGCATGAAAGTGCCTGTACTTTCCATTAATGTTAGAGGAAGGTGCATACACTAAGGAAAATTGATGTCAGCTGGCCAAAGCCTGAAGTTTCAAAAAAAAAAAAATAATGAAAACTTTTCTGCATTTTTCTACCAGCAACGAAATTAACTTTTTTTGTACAGCCTGGTTACACTGAACAATGGAAAATGTCACCAAGCAAATCCTTTGTCTTTGACAGAATGTGGTCAATTTTTCTTGAGGCATGGAGGAAGAAATGCATCAGTACCACACTGCTGTTTTCCGCATGTTCAAGATATAGTTTCCCATTCTCCTTAATGAAAAAAACAAACAAACAAAAAACTGAACAGCCTTGCCTTCACCCAAAATGGCTTGCATGGCTGAAAAGATATCAATAATGGTATTTAAAGATACAGGTAACAAATTGCTAGCACACAATTCAGAAAATAAATTACATAAATAAACCTTATTTTGAGGAAGAACTACCACCTCTGGCACTACAGAAATTGTTTATTTGAAAGATTGGTACTATTGGTACACACAAGAAAAGTAAGCTAGGTTACATTAACTCAGAAGAAACACCCACCCATCCATCCTCCTTATAGTATGGGAAGTCCAGCTTCACAAAACTGTTATTAAAATTCACCGGCTCGCTCACACTTATATTGAGAATAATCAAGTAAAAATACCCTTCTGATGTATTACTCACCCAACCCGAAACAAACACAGTGTTGCTCACCTTGAGAGAGTTTTAAGGAAGGTTGTTGTAGTCAAATTCAGTCACTAGATTTTAAGGCCAGTAAGGACCATTAGATCTCCTGTGCTCTCCTGTATAAACATAGGTCTTGGATTTCACCCAGTTAATCCTGTATTGAACCCAATAACTTATGTTCCAGAAATCATCCAATCTTGGTTTGAAGACATCAAGAGATAGAGAATCCACAATTTCCCTTGGTAGTTTGTTTCAATGGTTCATCCCCTATTAAAAATGTGTGCCTTATTTCTAATTTGCATTTGTCTGGCTTTAACTTCCAGCCATTAGTTCTTGTTATGCTCTTTTCTTCTAGATTAGAGCCCTTTAGTACCTGGTATTTTCTCCCTGTGAAGGTACTTTATACATTGTAATCAAGTCACCGCTTGATCTTCTTTTTGACAAGCTGAACAATTTGAGCTCTTTAAATCCCTCATTGATTTCAATCTTAATTTAATATCTGGATATTTTAAAAGAATTAGTCTAATCCTCTATAAAAGACTCAGTGTAGCTGGAAATGATCATATTGCTGTTTTCGTATCAAGGCTTATGTAACTCAATCATCACATATTAGTAATTACTCTGAGGAAAACATATGATAAACTGTAATAATTAAGATGTATGCATCCATTTTCAATTTACTATTGATGTCATACAGAGCGAGAGTCACAAGAGTGGTGAGGTAGGAAGAGAAAAGGGACACAGAATTTTAGCTTCCAAGTAAGTAATTTTACTAAGCTGTGTGCAAATCAGGCAAAATGTGTTTAAAAACATTTTTTATACAAAACATTGTCATTTAGATGAACAGTTCAAGTTTACCAGTCTGATTTCCCCCCCCACTTTTCCCCAGATCAAAAAATCCCATGCAGCCAAAATCATCACACCGAGCTACAGAAATGAGGAGCACTTTCAAATTAAGCCATAAGGTTCCCCATTGTGAAAGCCTTACTTACTTTTTGCCAAATTATGCTAAAATGTAATTTTGCTCAATTATTTTTACAATTTCAAGCACTTATCAGTCACCTCTTGAACTAGGTCACAAGTATAGCAGTGAAAAGGAGTTTGATAGCCTCCTACTAATCACCAGGTGACATCTGTTCATACCACAAGTACCTATAAACTGAACAAACACACTTTGGCCCAGATTCTCAAAGGCATTTAGGCACCTAGCTCCCACTGATTCTAAGGATGAGGCGGGCAGCAAAGGTCAGCCAAAAATGGTTTTAAAAAATTGATGTTTGAGTGACGAGTCTCAAAGTCAAGTCTCTAAGGCACATGCAGAACTTTATGATCTGCATCACTTGGAAGGCTTCTTGAGCTGCCAATCTGAAGGTATCTGCCAGTACAGTGTCTTTTTCAGTATCACAACCATCTATACAAAGTCCTCTTTGTTCAGGATTGCCTGGTTCCAAAGCAGCAATAATGTCCAGACATGGCAACCAAATCTGACTCTTCCTTGATGATTCATGTAGACTGTTGCTGTAACGTTACATAAGGATCTGGACACTGTGGCAAGAAAGGTCTTCAAGGCTAAACTGAGCAAACCTTAATTTTAGTTAACCTGGTATTGAACTAAGCAATACCACATTCAACTGCTGGGACATCCATGATGGTGAACCATGGTTCCACTTCCCATACTCCTTACCTGGGGAGGTGGAACAGCTTAGCCTCTCTTGACCTACTACTAGCACCCAAAATAGCCAAGGAATCAGGATAGTTATGTGAAAAGAAAAGGAAAAAGCATTCATAACTCCTGACTGAACAGGAGGATGGGTCCACAGTTTCTTAAGATGCATCCAATCTTTCACCAGGAGAGTCATTCTTGACCACTAGAAATATATCAAAGAACTGGTGCTCTTTTTTCACCCCTTCTACACTGAAGAGAGGATACTCTGAAAGGCTGTCCAGCAACACCTAAAAGGCTTTGGAATTACTGTGGACTAGGGAAGGGATGGACAGAAAGATGCTGGTGTATGTTTTTTGGAGAAGATAATGAAGCTAATTTATGCAACTCAAAACCCAAACTGGATTCAGGGGAAGAAATATAAAGACAATGACTCTGGAACAGTCACAAAGAAGTTTGCACAAGTTCTGTGCTAAAGAGAAATCAACTGCTGATGTATTGGCAGAAGTCCCTCAAAAAGAAATGGAAAGTCACAGCTTAATATTGAAAGAATGTCCTTGAAAATCTGAAGGCAGAATAAAAGATCAGACTGGTCTTTAAAAACAAGAATCCAAAGGCCAAATATTGCTGTAGACAACGTGTCTAAGTTTCAACAAGATTAAGAGGACAGAAGCATGTTATAGGTATCCAGGCCTAAGGTTGATTAAAAATCTCCTAGTAAATCCCCAGTATGTGCCTCAGGGATCTCAGATGTTAAACTTCAACACATTCTACTTTGAGGCCTTGCTTACACATAAAACTTGTACCGATTTAACTAAATCAATTTAGAAACTCAGTTAGTTAAAAATCAGTGTCACCTCATTGTGAAGACACTCTTAATTTCATTTAAAGTGTTTTATATGGAGTTAGCTTAAATCAGTAAAGAACTGATGCCTTTGATGTCAACAGCGGTATCAATGATTACCTAAGATAGATGCCAGAGATGCTAAAACCTCAGCACTGGCCCTAAGTGTCAAAGGTCGCACTGAAGCCCAGGAGACTATGATATGCTAAATCTTTATGTTCTGAGTTGGACAATGTTAGCATAAAGGGTCAAGGAAACCTGAAGCAATGTTAAGCTAGAGTCCAGAGCCTCAAGTGGACAAGGCTTCTGGAAAATTAAATATGTAGACATTTCTCTCTGCCAGCTAGGACGTTAGGAGGTAGCAGAGTGCACTGGCTAGGCAAAGAAGTCACAAGATTCACCCCGGACACTGGAGGTAAAGTGTATATTGATTAACAATGGAAATTATGTCTAGACTAGCAGAATAATTACAAACCTAATGTCTTATGATATATCAAGAAACAAGGGGAAAAACTACCTTGAAGTTAAAAGCAGGGTAAAACGGAACTAATATGCATATCAAATGCATTCTCCAAATCCCAACAACTAACAAAAATGAAACAAAACACACAAAAGATGCCAGTAAAGACAAATAATGACAGATCAAGAGAAAATAGCTCCCTGAGTTTGACAAAGAAAATAAGAGTGAGGGCAGGTCACAAAACAGTTATTTTATGCATTCTAGTGCTGCAACATGCTGTGCTTATGAGTGGAAGCACAGTCTGCAATGAATGTAAGGAAATCCAGCACAGATCTTGCAATCCAGAAGAAATGGCTTGTGCTGAATGAACCAAAGAAAACCATTAGTTTAAGGGTACATATTTTTGTACTTGTTGTGCACCAATTTCTGCAACATAAATTGCTCCAGTCTTCACATTTACATCCACAAGGTGTGGTTTAACCTCATCAGCTAGCTGGATTGTGTTTACCACATGGCAATCTCCAATGGATCCTATCGGTGGTGCTGCCAAGACAGACACTCTGTTAATATTCAGCTGAGCTACAATTAGATATTCCTCATTGGTAGTTAATCTAAAAATAAATAAATAAAATTAGAATTAACATATTGTTAGAACACTTCATGTTAACACTGCTATGTGCTTTAAAAATTATTATCCATATCTAGGTGAGCAAACAGCATTCATGTGCAGAGGAGGCAATCAGTTTTCTAACTTTCTGATTTGGACTTCAAATCTGAGTTTTAGGGTATCCTCATGTATAACTCATGTGTCAGTCACTTAACTTCCAGCTGCTGAAGTTTTCAAATCAAATGAAAACGATTCTAACATTCTCAGTCTCACAGGCTGTAGAGTACACAGAGTAAGCATGCAGGACTTGCTCTACATGCTGCTGCTGCTGCTGCTCTTTGGAGCCACAGATTTTGGTGTAACAGCAAATTAATAGGAATTTACACAAAGGAAGTTAGGGCCTGTGCCTGTAGCCTTTACACATCTGAGTAAGGGGGGCAATATCAAGCTCCTAATCATGTTCCCCAAAGCCTATAAAACTCACAGCTTTAAATTAAAGTGAAAGTCCCAATCCACCAGATGGATCCACATAGGCAGATCTTATGAAGTCATATGATTGCAAGGATTTACCTTTACAGATCCTATTGCAGGATCAGGAGTCAGGATCTAATTCCACAGCAATTCCACTTGCTAATTCCAGAGCCTGATATCAAGCATTTGCTATCAACTTAAAGTAATGTGGAATCTTACTGGAGAAAAAGTCGCATTCTGTTTCCTTTGAAATGTTTTTGTGGAAATACATAATTACAGTACCTGACAGAAGAGGGACCATCTTCTACGAAACAACTACTCCAGGACCCCAGCCATTCCCCTGTGACTTTATCAAAAACCTGGATTCGTTTGTTTCCTCGGTCAGCAACCCACACCTATTGTACACAGTAAATATAGCTATACTACATCAATACAGTATATACAGCTATAAATAGCTACATCAAAAGCATCAGATGTTCCTTACACATAATGGGCCAAATATAGTGAAGAAAAGAGGGTTACATCACGAATGAATTTGGCTCAACTTTTACTTTACAAAGTTGACTAACCAGGTATTAATTCTCAGACTCCCCCTCAAAAAAAAAAAAAAAAAAAAAACCTTACAATGAAGTTAAACTAAATATCAAAAATCACAGATAAGACACACAAACTACTTTACTCTGCCCCAATAGAGATGCCAGTGTCTTATGCTCCCCTCTTTTGTGGATGCAAGACAGAAATGTTTACCACAAAACACAGGTTTTTCAGTGCTCATATACATACACATATCCAATACTAATTATGATGTTACCAAACTAATAATTGCTCTTTATTTTCAGCTATGTGATCTAATTTCATGAGCAGGATCTAGGAGGTTTGCATATGTAAATACATATGTGCGCAATGACAATTTGAAAACTGGCTGGCACAGGGAATTCTGGGGATTGGTTATCTTCAGTATGCCCTTGGGCTAAACAGAAATGTGTGGAGTAGGCTTCTTTCTGTGGACTGTGAATGGGTTGTAATAACACTGTACTATTAAGATTAAGGCATCCCATTTATTGCAATCGCTGACAAGATGAAACTGTTTTGTTATAGACAATCATGTCCATCAAACATTTTAGCTTTCTCAGATTATTGCCGAGGTCAGATTATTGCTCAGGGGCAGAGGTAAGTGACAGTTTGTGTACCTTACCCGTGAATTTCCATACTTTGAATTTTAAAAAAAAAGTTTATATTTTAAAAGTTATTTATGTATTTATTTATCTGAGAAATTAAAGCATTTCTGTAAGACTGTGTGTGACCCAGGGACTCCCTGCCTGGTGCCAACTGGCAGAGGGCACAGGGGGCACGCATGTTTTTACAGGGATTCCCTAATATATACTGAAAATTATGTTCTTACGGTCTTGGAGTTAAGGCAGATCACCAGGAGTGGCATACCTCAAAGATATTCCTTTCACACAGGAGGTAACTGATATCTATTTCCCTGTCTGGCCATTGGTGTGTTATATGCCACACACTGTATGCCTATTTGCATACTGAGCCAGGTACAAATTGAGAGATTGAGAAATATACAAGAGAGGAAATTTATAGGAAGAAACAAAGTAGGGGTGTGTCCTG
Organism: Terrapene triunguis; assembly: GCF_002925995.2. Classification (NCBI taxonomy): domain Eukaryota; kingdom Metazoa; phylum Chordata; order Testudines; family Emydidae; genus Terrapene; species Terrapene triunguis. Next base: position 1,136,830 of record NW_020664493.1, on the reverse strand, counting down.
TTTATAATAAAGACAAAGAATTGGTCTGGTATATCTTGGAGTGCTAAGAGACACACTGAATCCTTCATCTCGGAGGCAAACTTACAGCGTGCATGTCTCGTGAAAGAAGGGTCACAGCCACCCTAGCTGTAAAGTGCTGCAAGGAGTTTGGGCGAGCAGTATCCTATCCTACTAGATATGAGGGTATCTTGTCAATTAAGTCTAGGCTCCAGAATGCATATTATGATTTTATTTTACATACAATCATTTGTTTCCAATATTTCCACTTGCTATTACTTGAATCTCTATGTTTTGTTAAATAAATTTATACCTGATTTCACTATAAACAAATCTAAGTGCTGCGAGTTAAGCGAAGTGGTGATCTGAAGTTAAACTGGCAAGGTGGGTTGTAGTTTCTTGGAAGCAGCGGATTGGTGAATACTGCAAGTGTCCCATGGACAAAAGTCTGGACACTCCAGGGAGACACTAGGAGAGCTCAACGGTTCCAGTGGCCTATCGTTAACCTGTAGAGTGACAGCAGAGCCTGCAAGGCCTAGAGGGGAGTACTTGTGTTGCCTGTGGCCAGTAAGGTTGGAGAGCTGATCCACAGCAGTCCCAGACAAGGCTTCCTCACACTAAGGGCAGGTGGTAGTGAGGTGCCACATAACCCTGTGTTTACCTGGGAAGTGTCACAATGTGTACTCAACCTCTGAGGCACTCAGTTAAGCTATCTAAGTTAGAACCCATCAGAGTTGTATGTCAGGGAATTTTCTTAGTTTTTAAATTGTCCTAAGATTCTCTGAAGGAGCTTTGGAGCCACAACACCAAAGGTTCTCAGAGTCAATGCTCCCACCTTACAGAGCCCATAAGATGCACAGGAACAGGGTGGGGGTGGCAGCATGTTAGGGGGACTTCCTTCTTCTTGCCCCCTTGCAGTGCAAACCCTTTAAAGGTCTGTAGGAGTAGCAGCCTCTTCCTGGAGTCTGTAGGAAGTCCGTGTATATATGTATGTGAAGAGATTATGGCAGCTTGTCAAGACTTCCTCTTACCCTCCCAACCATGTCAAGAAAAAGTTTTCAATGGTACAGGTGTTGAAAAAGTTAAGCATGACTGCTCACGTGATTAAAATTGTATGCAGTAGGCCAGATCTCAATAATCAAAGATGAAAGAATGGCACTTTTTAGGTTGTCTTCCCACCCCCCCACCCCCCCAAAGGACATTAAGTACCAAAAATACATGTAGACATATACAGGACAAGGCATAAAAGTTGTCTCTAAAACACTGAAAAATAGAGTTTTAATTCCTTACCCGTCCAACAGAATCCACTGTGACACTGTGAGGAATCTTGAACTGACCAACACCTGTACCATTTTCCCCACGCAGCCATATCTCCTGGAAATCTAATAGTAGAAACCAGAATAAATAATGAAAAAGTAGTTTTCACTTTTATTATGTAGTACAGGGATCGGCAACCTCTGGCACGCGGCTCACAAGGCTAAGCACCCTGGCGGGCCGGGCAGGTTTGTTTACCTGCTGCGTGCGCAGGTTCAGCCGATCGCGGCTCCCACTGGCCACGGTTCACCGTCCCAGGCTAATGCGGGTGGCAGGAAGCGGCACGGGCCGAGGGATGTGCTGGCCGCTGCTTCCCGCAGCCCCCATTGGCCTGGAGTGGCGAACCGTGGCCTGTGGGAGCCGCGATTGGCTGAACCTGCGGACGCGGCAGGTAAACAAACCGGCCCGGCCCGCTCTGGCAGCCGGGCTCGGGCGGTGATTTAAAGGGCCCGGGGCTCCACACGAATTCGGATATAAGGCGGTAAAGCAGCGGGTCTTGGGTGGCGCTTTAAAGGGCCCGGGGCTCCCCGCTGCTTTACCGTGTTATATCTGAATTCGTGTTATATTGGGTCGCATTCTATCGGGGTAGAAGTGTATTAAAAACATGACAATCAAGGAGTTAGCTGATTAGCTGGGTATTTTTGCTAAAATGATCAGTAGTGAAATAGGCTCTGATCCAAAGCTCATCAAAATCAATGGGGAGTCTGCCAACTAATTCTAATTGCCATAAGATCAGGCCCACAGTTAGCAATGTTGATGTTTAAAACTACTAGGCCTCTACATTTTCAAATGTCAACTCTTGTGTACGTTCCCTTTTCACATACCTGTGGACAGTTTGAATAATCTGTTGTTCATCCCTCCATCTCCATCCACAATGTAGATCTCCCCTGTTTGTTCCACAAATATTTCTGCTGGCTGATCGAACTGCAGCGGATTTAAACCTGAGCCAGCTTTACCTTGAGTACCCAGGATCTGAATAAGTTTACCAGAAGGACTGTATTGTTTAACTGTGTGCCCATACTCCCCTGTATTAAAGAAAGGCATAGAAATTTCTCAGCAAAACCATGGCTCTTCAACATCAACACAGTAATAACAAGATAAAAATCCCTTGTCATTTTAAGAATGAAACTGAACTAAGAAAACTCTGTAGTAAGAGAATGATTTCAGATTAGCGAGGCATCAAATGTACATGTGCACAGGACTGGAGCTATCAGGATGGGATAGAGGACAAAAATTATGCATTGAGATGCATGCTTTTCTGGCCCTGCTCCTTGATTAAGATCTGGAAATGTTGGCCAAGATTATCAGCTCTGGCAAATGAGCACGTGGCACAACTCATGAGCCTTCAAATTGCTCTATCTTGTACTGGGGAACTGGATCAGTGCACAATTAGGACTCGGGGAGCATGAATCTGGCTTAGTGTTCTTTTGGTACTGTCATAAATATAAAGGGAAGGGTCACAACCTTTATGTATGCAGTAACATAAAATCCCTCCTGGCCAGAGGTACAGAATCACTTACCTGTAAGGGGTTAATCAGTTCAATTAACCTAGTTGGCACCTGACCAGAAGGACCAATGGGGAAAGAAGATACTTTCAAATTGGGGGGGGGGGGGGGGGGGAGACGTTTTGTTTGTGCTCTTTGTTTGTTCCCTCTTGGGACAGAGAGAGAGACCAAGCAGGTAAACCAGCTCCTAAAAAGATACCTGAAATGATACATCTAAAATTACAGAAATTGTAAGTAAATGCAAGGACATGCGTTAGATTATCTTTTGTTTTAGCTTGTGAATTTTCCTTATGCTAAGAGGTAGTTTTATTACTGTTTTTTTGTAACTGTGAAATTGAGTCCAGAGGGGAGTCCTCTGTGTTTAAAATTTTTGATTACCCTGTAAAGTTACCTTCCATCCTGATTTTGCAGGTGTGATTCTTTTACTTTTTTTTTTATAATAAAGTTCTTCTTTTAAGAGTTAGTGTGCTAAAAACCAAAGGGTTTGGTCTGTGCTCATTTTGTTAACCTATTGGTTAGTATATTATTCTCAAGCCTCCCCAGGAAAGGGGGTGAAGGGGCTTGGGGGTGATATTTTGGGGAAATAGGGACTTTGAGTGATCTTTTTCCTGAATCTTAGTCTAAATCACTTGGTGGTGGCAGCAATACCGTCCAAGGATAAGGAAAGGATTTGTGCCTTGGGGAAGTTTTTAACCTAAGCTGGTACTTATAAGCTTATGGGGTCTTTCATGCGGGTCCCCACATTTGTACCCCAGAGTTCAGAGTGGAGAGGGAACCCTGACAATTATCTTATTCAAACACTTAAAATTACTGTTCAAAGGGATACCTGCAAAAAACCTATTTTCTCTGTGGAATAATATTTTTAACATGTTCCCATTATACATACCACTTCCAACATCTGTGATCCATATTGAGGTATCTGTAGGGGTGCTGACTGCAAAGATACCATGAGGCATTTCAACTGTGGAATTCCAGGCATGCAGGAAATTTCCTTCATCTGAAAACACTAGTACCTTTGGTACATTAGCCCCTCTCTGAAGGTGTACAAAAATAGTCAATTGAAAAAGGATCTTATCAAGCAAATAATCTCACCTTTGACAATTCTGTTTAAATGTTAGTAATTTTTATGTCAAAAACTTTTACAGACATTAATTAATAATTCTGACAACAACCTTTGTGACGTGGGCAAGTACTGCTAACCCCATTTTACAGCTGGCGAAAGACACAGAAAGGTTAAGTTTGCAACTGTGTTCATTAATTTTGGGACACTTACGGCCTGATTTTCAGAGGTGCTGAGCCTGCTGCTCTCACTGTCTTCATTTTGAATTGTGATTGCACACCATCTCTGAAAAAAACATCATGCCCTAGGTCTCCCAAGATGGGCACACAACATTTTTAATTGTAGTTAATTGTCCAGGATTGCAGGTGCCATGGCTGTGTTTTATAAATGAAAATCTCACCACTTTTGTTTGCATTGCTGAAGAGAGAGGGTCTCAACCAGAATCTAGATACAAACATGTAGGAATGACTAGTACAGTTAGTAAAATTCTATTATAACACTTGCTTGGGATGGATGATTTTCTGTCTATCCATCCTAGGTACTGATGTGGCCACTGTGACAGATATGGTAATTTCCTGCAATATCCTTGAAACTCTTATGTATCTATTATTGTGGGCCGGGGCTGTATGTAATTTCTTTATGAGAGAGATGTGACAAATATTGCAACCCCATGTGTATCTTTGGGGTCCACTGTTTAAATGAATGTTTTATTGTGTTCCACTACAGGGGGGAAGGCTACCACAGCTCCTACAGGAACTAAAAACAGTGGATGGTGATTAAGGCAAGTCAGCCAGGTTGTAATCCCCAAAAGAGGTACCACCTCCTGGGGATGCTTGCGTATACTAGCTCAAACTAGATTTTTCACAGACCAACAGACAAAGAAATGACTTTGCGATAAATAGCCTGAGTTTAAACTGACTTGGGCCTTCTTTCTGATTTACACAATGTACAGAACCTTCTATCTGGAGGGGTGGGAGTGAGAGGCTAAAAAATCAATGATTTTGTTAAAAAAAAAAAAAAAATTTCATTTAAATTGGATTATTTTATTTAAATTTTAATACGTTTTTCTTTATAAAAATAAACCTGTTTAAAATGAAATATGAATGTAATACAAAATATGTTAAGACGTAAACTTATTATAATCTCTTAAAACATTTAAATAAAAAATAAATATGCTGAATCCATAAGCCTCTATCAAAACTGAGTTAAAGACTGCATTTCTATATAAAGAAAGAAGCAGGGGGAAAACAGCTAACTTTTGACATCAAGCTTTATAGATAGAGCACAATAGGTCATGTACTGTATTAAGGGCTTGTTTTGTTAAATAAAAATAATTTTGATATGCTGTTTTGTATGTTTAATTAAATTCTAGTTACCATCCTAATGCAGCTTGACACAAATCATGAGAAAAAAGTTAATTATCTAGTGAATAAGCAATATATCATTCACCATCTTCTAACATACTAAAAATGTATAATAAGAATTTGAAAATATTAAGCTATATAATTGCTTAAATAAATGTATATAGTCATAGTGTAACCTCCTAGGTAGTAAAAAGATGTACCAAATCTAGTGTAAAGGCTCTATTTAGTTGTAAATGAACACGTTTTAATGGTTATATCAACCAATGAGAATGCACCTTTCCCTAGAAAATAACTGAAGTAAAAATGGAAAAGTAGATTAAAATCAATCATTTAGATGAGGGGTGGGGAACCTACAGCCTGCCGGCCGGATCTGGCCCACTGCTTCATTTCATCCGGCCCTCGGCAAGTCTCCACGCTGTGGGCCGAAAGCCCTGAGCCTCAGCACCCCCCGCAACTCCCTGTGAAGCTGGAGCCGCAAGCGCCGGCTTGCCCCGCGGCCGGGGGAAGCTAGGGTTGCCAGGTTATTAAAAGTCCGGTTGGCTCCGTGCAGCTCCCGGAAGCGGATGGAATGTCCCTGCGGCCCCTAGGCGCTGGAGCGATCAGGGAAGCTCCGTGCGCTGCCCCCAGCTCCCATTGGCTGGGAATCACAACCAATGGGAACTGCAGGCGTGGGCAGCATGCACTGCGCAGAGCCGCCTGGCCGTGTCTCTGCCTAGGGGCCGCAGGGATATGCCGTCCGCTTCTGGGAGCAGCGTGGAGCCAAGACAGGCAGGGAGCCTGCCTTAGCCCTACTGACTGGGAGCCACTGGGGGTAAGCGCCAGCCAGCCGGAGCCCGCACCCTGAACCCCATCCCCAAATTGGAACCCACACCCTAACTCCCTCCCAGATCTCGCATCCCAATCCCCTGCTCCAGGTCGTATTCCCCTCCCACACCCTAAATCCCTCCCAGAACCCATACCTACACCTGCACCCCAATCCCCTGCCCCAGCCCTGAGTCCCCTCCTGCACCCAAACTCCCTCCCGGAGCCCACACCCTGACCCTCCTCCCACACCCCAACCCCCTGCCCTGAGCCCCCTCCCACACCCAAACTCCCTCCCAGAGCCCACACCCTGAACCACCTCCCAATCCCCTGCCCCAGCCTGGAGCCCCCTCCTGCACTCCAAATGCCTCACCCCCCTCCTGCACCCCAACCCCCTGCCCCAGCCCAGAGCCGCGTCCCATACCCTGAACCCCTCATTTTTGGCCCCACCCCAGCTTGGGGGAAGCCCCGAGCCTCTGCCCCTCCTCCCCCGTGGGGCTGGAGCTGCGAGCACTGGCTTGCCTTGCTGGGGTGGGACACCCCGAGCCTCCGTGTCCCCCATGGGGCTGTATGTGGCCCGCGACTGATTTTTTCTGTGGGTCAGTGGCCACTGATAGAAAAAATCTATCAGGTGCCCCACCCCTGATTTAGATTGAGGCTTTCCACATGCTGATTTAAATCAACTCACCTGGGGTGGCCCAATCCTTGCAGAAGAGTTGGAAAGACTAACACCTACCAGAGCCCTTGTTGGAGTTGGGTGTGATCTTTATTAAGCTTTTTAGTATGTGTGTAGGTTCCTTTATTGTTTTTAATATGTTTTGTCTCTAAAATTTTCACCTTAAATATAAGTGTGCTTGGTAGAAAAAGATTTGTGGTAACTTATAATGGCAAGCAATTACAGCTGTTCATAGCCTGTGAAGACAAAAGCAAATCACAGATGCTGGCCTGTTTAGGCAGTCTGGCTTGCTGGGAATATCACAGTGTACCCAGGGAACTGTGCAGCCTAGGAAACCCCTCCACCCCCGTCAGGACGGAGAGAGATGTGGGTCTCGGACCAAAAGAGTTGTTGTCTGAGGAGCCATAAACCTCGAATGGTGCCCTTGAGGGACCATGAAGGGGGAACACAGGTGCAATTGCCCTGGACTATGACATATATGGTGGCAGTGTGAATTGCCATAAGTGCTAACAGCAGTGAAAGCAAGTACTATAGAAGGAAAAACCACAGAGTGAAGTCATAGTCTTTTGTGGAAAGGAATAGCGAAAAGAGAGCCAGGCAAAAATGAATTATCCACAGCTGAAGAAAGGTCAGCTGGCTGAGCTATGCACAGACAGGCAGCTCAACACAGAGGACTAAAGACACAGCTAGTAGATTTGCTGTATTTTGATGATGGGAAGAGATATGAAGTCCAGGTTGGTAGGGAACATTCAACTCACTGGCGCAGGGTCCAGCAGGCAGGGGGAATCTTGGAGCCAACACTTTGCAGGGCAGCATGGAAGAGGCTGACAAGAGGCAGCAACTATGTTCTGTCCAGACCAAATCCATCACTACAACTGGGATCGTGGGCAGGTCCACAGGCTGACCAAGACAGGACACAACTGGAGAAGGACTGACTGCATCTGGAACCCCAGCTGTTTGCAGACAAGGAGCAACAGCACCAGCATGAAAAGTGCCAGTGTCAGCACAAACACGCAGAGAAGGAGAAGTATTGTCAAGATGGAGAGACTGTGCCAGTAGGACCAGGTTCAATAACATCAGCTCAAAAAAGAGAAACTGCACCAGCAGAACCATAGTCTGGTAAGTGGAGCCAGTCACTAGCTACCTGTCCTGGTGAATGGCATTGACTCCAAATTTCTTCCTCCTTTTAGGGAGGAGGATGACATGGATGTATTTCTAAATGCTTCTGAAATGGGATTTGAAGGACTGACTCCTACCAGAGCCCTGGCTGAAGTTGGAAGGTGATCTCTGGTAAGCTTATTAGTTTGTATGTAGGAGCTTTCGTTGTTTTAATGTTTTCTCTGTAGCGCTTTCACATTAAGATTAAATGTGCTTGCTTATAAAGGGCTGTGTGGTAACTTCCAACTGCTGGCCATTATGTTGTGCATAATTGCCTTGAGAGAAAGCAAAATGCAGACCTTGCCCTGTTTAGGCAGTCTGGCTTCCTGGGAATATCACAGTGTAGCCAGGGAACTGTGCAACCTGGAAAGCCCCTTGGTCAGGAGGGAGAGATAAGGTCTCTCCCCAAGAGAGTTAATGGCTGAGGAGCTGGGAGCCTAGAAGGGGTGCCCTTAATGGACCATGGAGGTGAATGCAGGTGCAGTTACCCTGAACTGTGACAGCCCCCAACACTGGAGTATCTGAGCACCTCACAGTTTTTGATTTATTAATCCTCACAACATTCCTGTGAGTATTATTATCCTCATTTTACAGATGGGGAAGAGGGGCAGAGAGACTAAGTATCTAGGGATGTAAATACCCTTTACAACTAAGTTTCTAGGGATATAAATACTGTTAAAAACATGAATCGTTTAAACAATTAAAAAGAAGTCGTTTAAACGGTTAACCAGCTGGGGCCCATCTGGCCAGCACGGCTGGGCCCGCTCTGTCCGGGTGCTGCAGCTGGGCTCACTCTGGGCAGGTGGCACTGCCCCGGGTGGGCGGCGCTGCTCAAGCTGCGCAGCTGGGCCCACTGGACTGGCCGGTGCGGGGCAGCCAGGGTTAATGGTTAAGGCGGTTAACCGGTAAGACTATTTTTACCGGTTAACTTTTTACATCTCTATAAGTATCTTGCCCAAATTCACACAGGATGTTTGTGGCAGTGCAGGAATTGAACCCGGGTCTCCCACAGCGGCCACCCTTCTTTTGCGGTTTACTGAGTTGAGGCAGGGATGCAAAAAACAGTAGCAGAAGTGACATATACAGTTGCCTCCGTTCTCCTAGCAGGCTTCCATGTTGTACGCTATCTGGTTTGTATCTTTCCTTGTAGCACTTGCCATTTCAAAACTATTTTTTTTTTAATTTTAAGCCATTAAAAAACATAAAAGCAACAAGCCCAATATGCACAGGAAGAACCTTCATATCCAGGACTACTTTAAAGAAATGTATACTATTAATAACCTTAGTCAAATTTACATCAAGAATTTAATACAATAAACTGTTATAATTATCTTAATATAAATGCAAATGGTAACTCCACACAGGAAAAACAATATAATGCTAATAAGGACAAAATTCTAGTCCTATTACTTACTTGTGCAACATAGACTAGATCATGAAGAGGGTCAACAGCAACACAAAATGTTTGCCCAGTGAAATATTCTGGACGTTTAGGCCAGCCTACATCCAGCTTGTAAAGCTGTTGTTCTATCCTCCAAGGGGAGTAAAAAGCAATTGCTCTTAATACCTTAAAAATATAAAAGTAAAAAACCATTAACAGTTAAATTCCATGAAATTCCACTTTCTATAATCCTTCAGCTTTTTATTAGTTATTATTAGGGTGAGATTTTCAAAGACACAAATTTGATGGTTGGGTGTCTAATTTCCATTGAAAGTCAATGGATGTTAGCCATCTAGCTGTTTTTTGGTCCTTTGTAAATCTTCCTTGTTAGAGCCAAGTGAATCAGCACACTTGAAATGTTAAATCAAGTGTACATCCACCAATTACTCAATAACAAATATTATTCTGACATGGGATTGTATCTAAACAGAGTGCAGGGATGCTGTAGAATTACTGAGGCAAAATTACACGATTGTTTCCCAGTTGGGTAGTTCGTGGCACTCAAAATGTGCTGAGGTCTTTCTTAAAACTTTTAAAAACTGCTAAGCTCTTGTAACATTCTGGATGGTATGTCCACAATAGCCTTCCAGTAGCTGTATCTGATGTGCTGGCTAAACCATGTTGATCAGAATCATGTTCAAGACAATTCACCCCAAGCACCCTGAGGAGTAATATAGTTTTGAATTGAGTAATATGGAAACAAGTCATACCACCTGTGTTTAAAGAGGTTGTGTGAACTGGGTGGTGGCTAGATTTAATTTCCTAAAGCGGTTTCCATTATCAAGGGACCTTCACTGCATAACACCCGTGTGTGTTAATAGGTAGTTGACAGCTCCATCACAAAGCATCCAATGGATCTCAAGGCTCTTGCTGCCACAACCACAGAGTTCAACATGACTCCATTCTGCTACAGCCAGCCTGGAATTCTAGTTCTTCAGCACCCTACAGCTCTCTACAACTTAAGCTAAAGAAGATCTCTAGTGGCTTATTCTAGTAGTAGGCTCCTTATGCTCTTGGTGGTCTTCGCTGAAGGACAACATCATGCTTACTCTCTTGTACACGTAAAACCAGAACGTTACTATAGACGAAAGGATCAGAGACGGGTCATTGGAGATGAAGGGGGTGACAGTAGACAGGATGAGCACACGTGCATTTCAAAGACCACATCCAACCAGGTCTAACACATTTTGCCACCCTCCCAGAAGCCTCCCATACAGACCTTCAGCCTTTCCTTACACACAAGGAGAGCCAAAACTCTTAAGGAAACACTTGATTAGTAGCCCTGCAAGCAACTCAGCCTCCTGGCCACAATATGCAGCTGGCTACTGATCCTGGCAGAGCTGGGAAGGCATCTATGCTTTACCTCACCTCCTCTCTCCAAAGGTAAAATGCTGGATTGTGCAGGGCAAGTGAGCAAAGGTGGCGGGGGGGGGGGAACTTAGTTTAAGGAGAGGACAGAAGAGGGAAAACAAAGTACAGAGAGAATGAGTGTGGCAAAGAGAAAGCGGAAAGAGAGGAATAGGTTGAAACACAGGGAGAGAAGGAATGAGCAGGGAAGTGAAAAAAAGGATAAAAGCCAGAAACCTGTGAACATAGACAGATCAGGAGGGCAAGAAGCATAAAGACAAGAAAAAGAGCAAGGAATATGCAGGGCCCTGGACACTCCATGATTCCATGACAATGGAATCTGCTACAGAATTTATCTCCTTACCATAGAACTGTGCTCCAGAATCTGACATTTATATATATATATATTATATATATAAAATGTATGTTCTAGCCCTCACAGTCATAGAGGAAAACTCAAATGTGAGCCAAGCATAAACTGTCTGCATCATCTACCAGCATCTGGAGGGAGCCTGAAACAATAGCTCAGATGGGGTGACTTGTCCCATTCATTTCAATCAGGGCCCACTGGACTCTGCAATTCTATGGCTGCTTAATTTGGCATTCTCCTAATAAAAGTTAGACTTGCAGACACCTGATAGAAAATATAGTAGAGGGAACAAAGAGAGAAAATGTTTTCTAAAACCTCACCCTTTACTGTAATATAGCTGGTATTCTTTTTCTTAATCAAGGGAAGAGAGTCAGGGAGAGACACGAGGCTGAAGTTGATTCCTTACTCCCAGTTCCTTATTTGTGGTACCAGCTCCACATTCATGGTTCCCAGTTCCTTATTCAAAGGCCAACATTATTTTAAAATATATCAATGTAAGATGAAATATTTAGAAAAGTCATCAGATTAATGTGACAATGTGATCATTTTAATTACTAATTCCTTATTTATCAAGTAAATAATCAGAGAGCTGGGTTTTCACTGCCCGCATGTGACAAAATAAGTCTTGGATCACCCAAAGTGACATGTCTCCATGACATGTTCTGTTCTGACCCACATGACTGTTCTGAAGGAGCTGGGGGAAGTCACTCCCCAGCCCCAAGTTTTGTTCCTGTGCAATATACTGCCACATGTCACACCCCTACCACACTTCCATATCGTACACAGAGTTTGAATAAGGCAGTGGGTTTTGACAGACTGTATGTGAATAAATGAGTCTAGGGACACACAAAGTGACACATCCCTGTGGCCATCAGACTGTTCTTAAGGAGCTGGGAATCCCACTCGCTGACCCAAAGCTTTGTTGTTGCATAGTATGCTGCAAAATGTCATACCTCCACTCCACTTCCATTTTATAAATGGTGATTGAATAAGGAAACTAGGATTTGACTAAATGTACATGACAAAATGTCATTGAGGGTGACCCGAGACACACCTCCCCATGACTATCAGGCTGTTCTGAAGGAGCTGGGCCATGCCACTCGCCGATCTGAGGATTTGGTCGTGCGTAATGTGCTGCCACATGTCACACCCCCAACCCACTTCCATTTTGTATATGAAGATTGAATAGGGAATCACATTTTGATTGGCTGTACAATGTGTCTCGGGTTATCCCAAGTGACATGTCCCTGTGATCATCAGACTGTTCTGAAGAAGCTGGGACATCCCACTCGCCAACCTGAAGCTTTGTTGTTACACAATATGCTGCCACATGTTACTCCTATTCCACACTGCTTGAATAAGGAGCAGGGATTTGACTGCCTGTATATGACAAAATGTGTCTCAGGTCACTTCAGGTGACATGGCCCAGCGACTGTCAGGATGTTCTGAAGGAGCTGGGATATGCCTCTTGCCGACCACAAGGTTTGTTCTTGGGCTATATGCTCCCCCACCCCTGTTCCATACTGTACATAGTGCTTAAATAAGGAGCTGGGTTTTGACAGACTATACGTGAGATAATTCAATTTGGGTCACCCCAAGTGACATATCTCCACAACTGTCAGACTGTTCTGAAGTAGCTGAGACATGCCAGGGGTTAGACTAGATGACCCTTGTGGTCCCTTTTAACCCAATGGTTCTAGGATTCTATGCCACTTGCCAACCCAAGGATTTGTTCTTCAGCAATATACTGCCACTCGTCTCATCCCCACCCCAGTTCCGTATTGTACATAGTGTGTGTGAATAAGGAGCTGGCTTTTGACTGGTTGTATGGGACAAAATATGTATTGAGTTACCCCAAGTGACAAGTCCCTGCAACAATTATTTCATTATGAAGAGATGAGGATATGCCCCTTCCAGAGGCGAATCTTTATTTCTGGTCTGACAGATATATTGCCCCAATTTTTGTGTGTGTTTTCTCTGTTAGTTAACATACAATATGTAATATTGCATGTAAAAATCAACAGAATCAGTATTCAATGAATTTGCTGCAAATCAGGCCGTAATGTTTTCATAGAAATTATATGATAGTTACAAATGAAGAACTTTGGTTTGTTTTTAGATGAAAAAGGTATAAAAAATTTTTAAATTCTGTTACACACATAAAACCAGTTGTGTTTATTAGAGTTGTGTGTTTTGCTCATTACACAAGAAAAAAGCTTTACTGTTTATACAAATAATATTGATGACTTCTATTGAACTAATCAATATTTGAAACACTGTAAATATTAATACTATATTCAAGTTACATAAAAAGGTACTACAGGAAGGGCAGTTGGCGTATTTTTCTGTGGTAGGGGAACTGCATTTTTGTCTGAATATTCAATAAATGGTATTTGAAAAAGACAAGTCACTACTCTGAAAAACATCCACCAAAATGCATCTGTTGTCTTTCAACTTGCTATCATGCTGGAAATCTCTGCTGGAAATAACCCACGGTAAAATTTTTGAATCTTTCTGTGATCAGACTTAACAATAATGAATAAGATGCATGGGTCACCATTAATGAAATGATGTGTACTCAATAGACGTAATCCATTGCATATGTTCATGTTTACTCTGAAATTGTAAAATAAGTATAGATGTTGCTATTTATTATAATATTTTAATTAATTGAGCAATGGTTGCTGTTGTTAGTGCTGATTATTGGTGACACCTATATTTAAGCATTCCTAAGGATCTGTATGGTCAGACCCCATTTTGCACAGAAAGGACGTTTCTTCATAAATTTCTGCACAGAATTACTGCATAATCTGGTGCTGTCTGCTGCTTTATGGTCTGTAATCCTGACACAACCACCTATTGCGCCAAACATCCACATGGAGGGGGAAACTTTGATAAAGGTGTGCGTGCAGAAAGGCCAGTAACAGGGTTTCATAGATTCTCAAGTATACCTAGACCATCTATAGCGAGGCGTTGGGATACCCCACAGCCCCGCTGAGGGCCGAACCTCCCCTAACACCAACGTGGGCGGAGCCACCGGGTCCGGCGCCCGCCCCTCAGAGGTCACGGCGCCGACCCGGAAGTATAAAAGCCCGCCTGCAGAGCTCAGTGGAGGACAAGCCGGCGGAGAGAGCAGACGGCTGTGGCCGAGCTCCCGCTTGGGAGACAGCCGCAGGCCGCGACCGACCTGCTGACTCACCAGGCCTGCCGAGCCTACCCCTCGCCCGGTACCCCGAGGAGGACTGGCCAAGCCTGCCCCGTTCCAGCTACCCCGAGGAGGAGCCGAGCCTGCCCTTTTCCAGCTACCCCGAGGAGGAGCCGAGCCTGCCCCTTTCCTGCTATCCCGAGGAGCCGAGCATACCCTTCGCTACCTACCCAGAGGAACCGATGCTGGTGTAGAGCACCGAGGACACTAGTCTGGTCCAGGTACCCTACGAGGGGGAGTGTGGAAGTAGCCCGGGGGCAGCCGACCCCTGTCTGGCTGCAGCACTGCCAGAGCATATGTCAGTGTGTTGCGGCCAGGATCCCCACTGACAGCAGCGAGTTTCCGCCGCTGCTAGGGCCCCGGGCTGGGACGCAGTGGAGTGGGAGGGCCTGCGTCCCCCCTGCCACCCACTCCTTGGGTGGCAGATTCCCCCTTTTCCCTGGCCTAGAGAGGCTGGGACCTGTTGCTCACTGACCCAGCCCCTGCTTAAGGGCCTGGGTTCCTGACTGACTATTTGATTGCTGCTCCGCCCTGACCTAGGGCCTGGGCTGCTACAATCCCTTGACTCAGCCCCTGCTTAAGGGCCTAGGTTCCCGAACTATTGGCTCAGCCCCTGTGTGAGGGCCTGAGCTCCAGACTGCATGATTGCTGCCCCGCCCTGATTGAGGGCCCGGGGCTTTTTCTGACCTATTGGCTCAGCCCCTGCTTAAGGGCCTGAGCCCCTAACCGTGTGTTTGCTGTCCCACACTACCGCTGGACCAGGACTGACAGCAGACCAGAGCGAGGCGGTGGGATACCCCACAGCCCCACTGAGGGCCGAACCTCGGCTCAGGCAACGCCCCGGGCCAGGCGCACCAGCTGCTGCTGGGGCAGTCTCCCCACCTCAGCCCCCCAGCAGCAGGAGTTTGGGTGTGGCGGGGCTCAGGGCTGGGGTGAGTGGTGCTTACCTGGAGGGGGGGCTTCCCTCCCTCAGCTCCTAGCTCCATGTGCTGCCTCTACCAGCAGGCACCGCCCCCGCAGCTTCCCAGCCAATCGGAGCTGCAGAACCGGGGCTTGGGGCAGAGCGGAGGCAAGACAGCACATGGAGCTCAGAAGCCGGGTAGGGAGCCTGCCCCAGCCCCGCCAAACCCCACCCCCAACACCCGCAGTGCCCCCCGGGTCACCGCCCCCAGTACCTGCAATGCCCTCCCTCAGCCACCCCCCGCAAAGCACCCGTGGCACCCTCCCACGTTTTAGTCGGGGGTATATAATAAAAGTCATGGACAGGTCATGAGCTGTAAATTTTTGTTTACTGCCCGTGACTTTTACTAAAAATACCAGTGACTAAAATGTAGCCTTACTCAAATTCAATCTGTGATCTGCTAAACCCCCCCAGATCATTTTCAGCAGTACTACCACCTAGCCAGTTATTCCTTATTTTATAGTTATCCATTTGATTTTTCCTTCCTATGTATAGTATTTTGTGTGACAGATATGACAATTTCCTGCAATATCCTTGGGAAACCTTCCTGAATTAAGGTTAAGTATATTTGAGTCCATTGCATTAAATGCAATGGTTATGTATTATTGTGGACTAGGATTGTCTGTACTTCTCTAGGGGAGAGATAGGATGTAAACCTCAGGAAGTGTTAATAATTTCAGAGGAGTATACTGAACAATGGGCCAGACAAGAATGGACAATTGGGGTAGTGTCAAGTGATTTTCCTGAGGATCGCTAGGGGGAGGTGAATGAAAATTTCCCACCTCTGGTTATGCAAAAAAACCAGACTTTTGAAGCTATGCTCTTCAGAGGGGCTCACTGTCTACTGATTACCTGTTCCTGGAATCTGAAGATCAATGAAAGAGTGAACTTTCCTAGCAATTCTGGTTGTGAGCTGAGGTTGTTATGAACTTGTAACCACAGAAAAACCCTTTTGTGGGGTTTGAAGGACTGTCTCCTACCAGAGTCCTTGTTGGAGTTGAGGGTGATCAGTAGTACGCTTATTGGTATGCATGTAGGTTCTTTTGTTGTTTTAATGTTTTCTCTATGATACTTTCACCTTAAGAATAAATGTGCTTGCTTATAAAGGGCTATATGGTAACTTGCAACTTAAGGCAATTATGCTGTTCATAGCCTTCAAAGAGAAAACAAACTGCAGATGCTGGAAATCTCAGTGTAGCTAGGGAAGTGTGCACCCCTGGTTAGGAGGGAGAAAAATATGGGTCTCTACTCAAGAGAAGTGACAGCCGAGGAGCCAGGAGCCTAGAGTGGGTTCCCTTGTGGGACCATGGAGGAGGAATACAAATGCAGTTGCCATGAACTGTGACACTTTGAACTTGTCTTTATTTAATTTAATACTGTTGATTTCCAACCAATTCTTGACTTTGTCAAGGTCATTTTGAATTCTGTTCTTTTCCTCCAATACCTTGCAACCTCTCCCACTTTGTGTCATCTGCAAATTTTATAAGCGTACTCTTCACTCCATTAGCTATTTCATTACTGAAAATATTGACTAGTGCCAGACCCCTACAGGACCCCACTAGATACATCCCCCCCAGTTTGACAGCAAACCCTCACTACTGCCATCTCTTATGCCCCCATCCTACTTCATATTGTAAACGGTGCTTGATTAGGGAATTGGATTTTGACTGGCTGTACCTTACTTGAAACTCTTTGCAAAAATTGCAGCCTATTTCACGAGAGATTGTGTTGGGGTGGGGGGAAGGGGTAATGGACCACAATTTTTTGCACCATAAAAGTTTCAAGTAAGGCAGTTCCATGTCTCAGCTACATTAGAACAGCTTAATGATTGTGGGGACGTGTCACTTAGGGTGACCAAAGACTTATTTTATCACATACAGTCAGTCAAAATCCAGTTCTCTATTCAAGCACTGTTTACAATATGGAAATGGGGTGGGGGCATAACAAGTGGCAGCACACTGCTCAAGAACAAAGCTTCAGGTCAGTGAGTGGCAGTGTAGCCCAGCTCCTTCCAAACATTCAGATGGTTGTGGCAATGTGTCACTTTGGGTGACCTGGGAAAGAGTTTGTCATGCACAGCCAGTCAAACCCACTTCCTTATTCCATCACCATTTACACTATGGACGTGGGATGGGGTGCTATGCAACAGCACACTGCACAGGAACAAAGCTTTGGGGTCAGTGAGTGAGGTGCCCCAGCTCCTTCAGAACAGGCTGACTGTTGCAGGGACACGCCTGTTAGGTGACCTGAGGCTTATATGGTCACACACAGCCAGTCAACACCCAGCTTCTTACTTGATTAATTAGTAAAGTAATGAGTAATTTACATTATTCACATTAAATATAAAAATATATGGAAATATACCTATCTCAGAACTGGAAGGTACCCTGAAAGGTCATTGAGTCCAGCCCCCTGCCTTCACTAGCAGGACCAAGTACTGATTTTGCCCCAGATCCCTAAGTGGCCCCCTCAAGGATTGACCTCACAATCTGGGGTTTAGCAGGCCAATGCTCAAGCCACTGAGCTATTTCCCCCTCCCCCATTAGGTGATATTTCTAAAAACTGACTCTTACACTGATACATTTTAAAATAATGTTGCCCTTTGACTAAGTTAACTAGGAACCACGAACAAGGAGCTTGGAACAGAGAACCAAGTTCAGCTCTTTGGGAGGGCGAGACAGAAAAGGTGGGGGTGGGAGAGGGTTTGGCTTGAAGTATCAGGGGGTAGCCGTGTTAGTCTGTATCTACAAAAACAACAAGGAGTCTGGTGGCACCTTAAAGATTAACAGATTTATTTGGGCATAAGCTTT
Source organism: Terrapene triunguis (assembly GCF_002925995.2). NCBI lineage: Eukaryota > Metazoa > Chordata > Testudines > Emydidae > Terrapene > Terrapene triunguis. The sequence goes on along the minus strand of NW_020664493.1, from coordinate 1,118,821 downwards.
CGTGGGTAAAAACCTCACTTCTTCAGATGCATAGAGTGAAAGTTACAGACGGAGGCATTATATACTGACACATGGAGAGAAGGGAGTTACTTTGCAAGTGGAGAACCAGTGTTGACAGGGCCAACTCAATCAGGATGGATGTAGTCCACTCCCAATAATAGATGAGAAGGTGTCAATTCCAGAAGAGGAAAAGCTGCTTCTGTAATTTTCACTCTATTCATCCGAAGAAGTGAGGTTTTTACCCACGAAAGCTTATGCCCAAATAAATCTGTTAGTCTTTAAGGTGCCACCAGACTCCTTGTTGGTTTGGCTTGGGAAGAGACAGAGAGGACGGAGCGGGCTCCCCCTTCCTCCAGCAGCCATCTCCTGCCCGCGCCCGTGGCCCAGCCCCCCAGCGCAGCTGTGGCCCAGGGTGGGATGACTGACACGGAAGATGGGGGGGGGGTACGGAGCCAGCAGACACGGGGGGCCCAAGCTCACCCCACCCACCTGTAGGTGGATCCCCCGCCCGCCCGCGGGGCCTAGCGAGCGGGGAGCCCCGCCCCCCTGCCCAGACCCACCTGGGATCCCGAGAGCGCGCAATAGAAAACCAGCAGCGCTACTACCGCGCTGCCCATGGCAACCGCCAGGCCGGGCCTGCCGCGCAGCTTCATGGAGCCCGGACAGCGTCACCGCCGGGGCTCGGTCTCCCCCGCCCCACCCCGGAGCCGCTGGTGGCTCACGTCAGCAGGAGGCCCCACCCCTCAGCGTGCGCGGGCCGAGCATGCTATGGCAGGCTCCAGGCAGAGCCACGGCTCCTACTGGTTCCTGTCTGGGAGACTGTAGCTTTGTCACATGACAACAGGAGGCGCATGTCAGTCACATGACTTGGAGATGGCGAGGTCAGGCCTCCCTCCCAATTTTTTATACCCTGTTGATCTCCTTTGGAGTTGTCCACCTGAGTGCCTGAGCGCAGGAGAACAATGTCCGGTATCCAGGAATTTTTAAACAATCGATACCAGTCCTTTCGGCAGGATGCTAGGAGCACAGTAGCTAGGGTTATGATCGCTGTAACAGAGGGACCATTCCGCCCGGATTCAGGCATTCTACTCAGTCAACTTACTCTTGGGGTTTCTGCCGCATGAGGGGTCCTCCGAGAGATACCATGGACGTTGGTTGATGATGTCATTGGAGTGCGATTCATGGGCATTGTGGACCCCAGTGGCGAGGAGGAACCTCGTCGCCGATGGTTATTGCTCGTGCAGGGCGCTCTACAGTTCACTTGCGGCGGCGGCCCCGGGGCGGGGCGCGGCGCGGGCTGGGGGTTGGCTGGGCTAGGTCCGGAGCCGGGGCTACTTTGTGCCGGAGCCGCGGCAGCGCTGTGGCTTTTGTTGCTGCTGGTAACAAAGAGCCGGGAGCTTTGCAGGCGATGGGCAGCGGGGGAGCCCGGGGGCTGCCGGGCCTGAGGGCCGCGCGCTGACGGGAGCGGCAAGAGGCTGAGGCAGCTGCACAGCTCTACCGCCCCGTATGCCCGGCGGCACCTGAGCCAGGCGCTGCCCCGCTTCTCACCCCCCTTTCTGGGGTCCCCTCTCTCCCTGCTCCTTGCCTCCTCTTTCTTCTTCGTCCCCTTTCTCTCCCCGTCCTCACAAAACCATGTAACTCTTCCCCCCTTTAATGTGCCAGCTCCGAGGCAAGGAGCGTTAATCCCCGTCTCCTGCTGAACCGTGCATTGAACCAAGCATTTATATTGTGACTGAAATCCGCACCTCTGTCCAAAAGAGTCGCATCCCCTGCCCTGACCCTTTTTCTTATTGACTGTTTTAAAAGATTTTTTTCATCTCTGTAAAGTGTCGCTTTTCGGTGCTTTTCTTCTACAATAAAAAAGACGCTTCTGCAGTAAAGAGTCTTGCCTGGATGTATTTTTTCTTTAAATAAAAATCTACGTTGGATGAACGAGTAAAGATGGATAAGAAATCATTTGAGACCGTGCTTGATGAAATTAGAAAGGTAACTTATCTTTTTACATGTTTGGTTGTGTAAATGCAAAACTCCTTGCTGGAGTACAGTTGGTTAAACACAGTTTGCCTTAATTGTTGTTCCTTCTGGAAGGCAGTAAAAGTCCAATTATTGCCCACTCTTCAAAGAGCAGAATGATATGCTGATAAGACATACTAGTTTTTGCTGAATGTAAACCAAATTTAGTCTAGTTGAGACTCTTTCTTGTGTGGCATGTTTGTTTCCATCTGCATGCCTCATGGCAGAGATTATATCTTGTGAGATTGTGTTGAAACTTGACTAATTCATAAAAGGTTAAAATATAACTGTATAATAGATATTTTTAAAAAGTGGGTTCAACCTTTCTTCATTTGCAGACCCCTAAAAAATTTCAAATGGAGGTGGAAATCTTAGTTTGCAGACCTCCAGGAGTCTGTGGACCACATGTTGAAAACCACTGTTGTATATTGACAGCCTTTTGTGGACCCCTTAGATATAGTCAGCGGACTCCTGAGCTCAGTGCCACAGGTTGAAAATCACTGTTTTAAATTATTTTGTTCTGGACTTGTAAGTAGTATATATTATATTGTATAGTTAAAACATGAGAGTGAAAGACAGAAGATCTGCATTATATTTCTTGCTGTTCTAGAATTACTGTGCAGTGTCTTTCTAGTTACTTAGGCCTTGTCTACACTGCGGGGAGAAATCGATCTAAGTTATGAAACTTCAGCTACATGAATAACGTAGCTGAAGTTGACGTACTTAGATCTACTTACTGCAGGGTCCACACTACGCTATGTTGATAGAAGATGCTCTCCCGTCGACTCCTCTTGCTCTTCTCGTTCAGGTGGAATACAGGAATCGACGGGAGAGCGATCTGCGGTCGATTTAGCGGGGCTTCACTAGACCCGCTAAATCGGCCGCTTATGCATCGATCGCCACATGTGGATCTCCCAGTAAGTGTAGACAAGCCCTCGGTCTCTTGAAACCTCAGGTTTCCTCAGTCTTTACGTAGAACGAGGCATGCTATGGGACTTAGTTCATTCATGTCTATAAAGTGCTGTGAGATTCTTAGATGAAAGGTTTTTATGGAAGTTCAACATATTATAAAGGTTTCAATATTAATGCTATGTTGTGCATTTTGTGCTTTTTAAACAAGTATGTGTAATCCCCCCCTGACTTTTGGTCATGTATGAACAAGTTTTCGAACGCTTTTCATTTGCTCAGAAAACTGAGACTAAATGACAGGCATTTTAATATTATACTGGATCATGCTCTATCAAAACATTTATGTTTGATACTGGCGAACTTTAAATTGCTTAAGTGGACTAGCCTGTTCTATAGCTTGCATTCTCATCCCAGATGTGATGAAGATTTAAGGAACACCAAAATGACCCATTTATTTTAGGTATATTTTAAATTTGCATCACTTTCTTCCTTGACCAGATTTAAGGAATATGTTTTAAAGTTATATTAAGCTAAAAATTCATGGGATAGAAGGTAGTTGGAAAGTTAAATACTGCTACTATTCATGTGAAATTTGACTAACACTGACATGTATTTGTCCTTATATGTAATACATCTTATTTTTATCTATTTCCCACACTTTATCTTTTTAATATAGATTTGTACATCGTAGGTGTTCAGTTTAGAATTGAGTTGTTTTTAAAGTGGCAGCAACATCCAGTTTCATGTTTAAATACAGTTTTTGATTGCAAGTAAAATTAATTCAGTATCTTAAAAGAGCACCCCTAAAAGTTAATCATACATTGAATTAATTTGTTATCCCATTAGTGAAAGGCCCTGCCTAAACTGGCATTTTTTTTATTTTTTGTTTTTTGTTAATCTTGAAACTACAATTCTTTTAGAGGATATAATGCTTTGAAAAATCAAATTTTACCTAGTGTTAGTGACATTAAATACTTATTATGGGTATGAGGCTAAATCTTCACCAGCAAATATTTTTTTTATCAATGGTAGAAGAAGAAAGTCATAAAAAGTGCAATTTTAAAAATAGCTTGCTAGTTGGTTAAATTAAATGTGGGTCTCTAATATTTAAAAGTAGGTTAAACATTCACTTGTCTGAAAAACCGCTAGCCTGAAATGGTCTACTGGAATTTTCTGCTGAGCTAACTACTGATGATCGAGTTGCTTAACTTGTTTGCCTCCATTTCCTAATCTGTAAAATGGGATTAACATGTCCCAACATTAGATATGTTGTGAGTCTTAACTAATTATTTGTAAGTGATTTCAGATCCTAGTACTGAATGCACGGTAGAAGTAATTAAGTGGTATATATGTATATGAGAGAGAGACTAAGTATTCAGGGTGAACTTGAAATCTAGTCAACTTTAAAAATGTATCGAAAGTACAGTATCAGATACTGTGTGTCTCCCTGAATTCACATGTAAATTTTTGCAATTTTATTTTATTATTTTAAAAATATGTTCTCTCTGCTTTTCATTATGTGAAAGGTTCATGCCAATGAAAGGAAACCTCAGCTTTCTGTAGTGTTTTAGTTGTCTTATGCTATTTGTAACAATAGTAATTTTTTTTGTCAGCATTAATTTTTCACATAGCCTCCCATTAAATAAAGTTCAGTTTTCTGAGTTATATTTTAGAGATACCAACTGCTTTTTGATTTAATTTAAAATACCTTAAATGCAAGTTTTATTATGCTATTGTTACTCAAACTATTAGCAACTTAGCGCTGAACATGTGAATGAAGGAAAGGTTACCCCTGTTTCTTGTAAGTACTGTACCTACAATCCAAGTTCCTTTCTTGATGAGTAGGCCCATTGACTGACTAGAATCACTTGTGTAAAAATTTTAAGACCAGCTCTGTACCACAATGACAAATAATTCTTGTATCCTTTTATTATGAAACTGCAAATAAATAATTTAAAATGTGATCTGTAATTGAACAGCAACCTATTTTGGCACGAATATCACTTCATTCTTCCCCTGAATATATCCTTTCAATTTCTTTTGTTTTCAAGGGGAGTTACCAATGTGCAGCATTTACTGCTAGTCTAAAGCTGTAACAATATCACTGATATTTTTTTTCTTTTTCCCCAAAGAGTTGTAGCTTTAGAATGCTACTTGAGACCATGCATAATTATGCCAGCTTCCAAGTGCTGGGGTGTAATTAAGGAAACAGTCCAGTGCTTGAGCTGCATCTTGAGTAACTTATTCCTAACTGGAAAAGAACTTGAGCAACTGTGCTATGTGTCTGAGGCTATGTCTACACTACAGCAGCTACAGTGGTGCAACTGCGCCATTGTAGCACTTCTGGTGAAGACGCTCTAAGCTGGTCATCTTAACTCCTGCCTCCGTGAAAGGCAGTAGCTATGTAGGCAGAAGTTCTCCTGCCGGCATAGCACTGTCCATACCAGTGCTAAGGTCGGTATAACTTATATCGGGCAGGAGTGTGGATTATTCAGACCGCTGAGCGACGTAAATTATTCATAGTAATTTGTAGTATAGACATAACCTGAGCCTCTACCTGCAATCTCTGAAAACACAAACTGATGTATTGTTCCTTATGAAACCGTTCAGTCCTTTTAAAGAAGCGATCCTAGTCATTGGCTCACATGACACCAGGCATCATCTTTATGCTGATGACCTGTAGATATAGCTTCGCCACTATCTCCTTCCCTCCAATCATATCTCTTTCCTTGGATGTCTTGTCATCTCCAATTGAATATGCCCAAAACAGAAGTTCTTCATCACTGTCAGCAACATGCTCGCCATTTCTCAGGCCTATAATCTTGGGACTGTTTGACTTCTGCTCCCTCGCATATTAAGGCCATATCCGAATCCTCCTGCTGCTGCCTTTTCAGAACCTTCAAGTTCCATTCTATTCTTTTCCATCCCTGCAGCCAAACCTTTTTGTTCAGAATCTCATCACTGATCTCTGGAACACACGTATTTGATCCGATAACTCTTACCTTTGAATCCCTCCACTGATCCCCCGTCTGCTATTGCATTAAACTTAAGCGTCTCGTCACCTCCTGTAAATCTCTGCGTAACTTTGCTCCTCCGTCCAGTTTCATGTTGCCCATCTCCACTCTGCTAGTGCTCTCAGCCTTGTTGACCCATTTGTCTTATTACACAATCATTTCCCCACCTTCTTCCACACAGCCCCCTATTCATATGACCATCAACAAGGCCTCTAAACTCCTCATTTATGTCCCCTTGAAAGAACCACTTCTGCTGTGCTACTTACAGTGACTGTTGACCTCTCTTTCCCTGTCAGTCTGTTTCTGTCCTGAGACTAAACTCCTTCAATCACAGACCTTTTTTTACTGTTTGTAAAGCGCCTAGGACATAGTGGGTTCTACTGTAAATAAAAACAAAGTTCTGGGAGCAGGTTCAGAACTGTATTTGAATAAAATTCTGAAACAAGATTTTTTCAGATGTGTAGATGTGTAATATTTTGAAATTTTATGCGATCTTCCTGGATATTTGGACATAGTATAAGTAAATAAGAATCTCCCAGAATTTAAAAAAAAAGAAAAGGAAAAAAAAAAAAGAGATACTCATATCATTCTAAGGCCTGCAACCCATTTCACTTCCTTCAAACATACCACATGTTATGATTTCTTGATTTCTGGAAATAACTTTTTAAATGGAAGCAGAGGAATAGGAATGCAGGAGTTCAGTAAGAATGGGGTTATTTATCCTCAACTTTGTGTAGAGATGAATTTTCTTTGTAAATAGCTTGATCATACTAGAGTGGTATGGTGCAGAGAGAGAGCACTTGTTCATTTGCACTTATTGTTGTAGTCCCTAGAGGCCTGAACTGTGGGCCGGGGGGGAAAGGCTATGTACTGTACACAAAGAGATGGTTCCTTTCCTTTCTACCTTTTCTTTTAACTTCTAGAGGGGATAAAGCCAGCGTGATTACTTTTGTTATGGTTAAGCTGGGTTTAACAACTTGATTGTGGAGTTTCACAACAGAATACTTATGTTTGCTAGGTAGGAATGCACTGAAATAATATTGTCTCTAGTTTTGAAGATCTTGCCATGGGCCATAAGCTTAGACATCTAACAGATATCATGGTATCAAAAAACATCTGATATAAAAATAATGGGTCAGTCTAGTGCAGTTTTTGTGCGGGGCCTAAAGATAGCATAACTTGCCCCCGGATTGTCTACCTCAGGTTTGCGACGCCCTCATGCAATGATGATCACTGAATATGTTTTTAGTTTTGCACTGTTGGAGTAGTTAGAACACCCTTTGCTCATACATGACCCCAAGACCTGGCCTAATTTATTATAACTGCTCTTATGTAGTGATTTTTCACCTGCAAATCTCAAAGTATCTCATAAAGGAGATAATTATCATCCCCATTTTATAGATGGGCAAACAGAGGCACAGAAGAGTGAAGTGATTTGTCCAAGGTCTTACAGCAGGTCAGTGGCAGAAAGGGGAATAGAACCAGTCTCCTAAGTACCAGTTCAGTTCCCTAACCACTGTGCCACTCTGCTTCCCTATGTTTTGTACAAGTGTGTATTAAACATGTGTAACAGGAGAATATTGACAAGGTCACAGCATTCTCTAGAGCTAACTTTCATGACCATAATTTTAGTTATCACCTTTATATTTCTAGCAGCCTGTCCCCAAGAAATGCCCAGAGTGAGTGGCTCTAGATCAGGGATTGGCAACCTTTGGCACGCAGTCTGCCATGGTAAGCACCCTGGCGGGCCGGGCCAGTTTGTTTACCTGCTGCGTCCGCAGGTTCGGCCGATCACGGCTCCCACTGGCCGCAGTTCGCCGCTCCAGGCCAATGGGGGCGGTGGGAACCGTCGGCCAGCAGATCCCTCAGCCCGCACTGCTTCCCACAGCCCCCATTGGCCTGGAGCGGCGAACCGCGGCCAGTGGGAGCTGCGATCGGCCGAACCTGCGGACGCGGCAGGTAAACAAACTGGCCCAGCCTGTCAGGGTGCTTACCCTGGCGGGCCGCATGCCAAAGGTTGCCGATCGCTGCTCTAGATTCTTCATAAAAGTAACTAAAGCAAGATGTACAACTAAATGCCTTAAATAGGAATATATATAAGCTGCAGTTTGAAGTAATTAACTGCCATCTCTTGGTTTCAAGAGCCATTAGAGAGTTAATATTAAAGCCAGTGTATCTAAAGCTTGAAAGGAGGACCATTATGGTATTCTTCCAGTCTGAACCTAAACAGAGATATGGTGAACTTCTTAATAGAGAAACTAACAAAGTAAAAGAGATTTTAAGTCTCCTTCTGCTTGAAAATATTCACGTAATTGTTCAAGGAATATTCTGTAGTATAGAAATCTTTCAGTATAATTGATGCAGATTTTTGTGAGATTAGATGTTTTTCTCTGGAATACATTTGTCTTGCAGATGGTGTGTTTTTAATTGTGGTTTTTTTTTTTTTTTTTTTTTTTTGTCAGCTAAATGTCTTTCTTTGCCTTTTAGGCTGTGTTGACTGAATACAAATTAAAAGCTATAGAATATGTGCATGGATACTTCTCTAGTGAACAGGTAATATTCTACATACTGCTATGTATTTATGGAAAATGTAAAATTAAGGATTTGATCTATACACTCATGTACATAGACAATTCCTCCTACTATGCAAAGCCAGATCAGATTTCACTAGTTGCCCTTTTACTAATTTAGGAGATTTGTGACAAATTCTTAGTTACACCAATTTTAATCTGGAGTAACATAATAATGGGGTCCAGATTGTACCAATTAATAGAGATCAGATTTTGGCTCTTAGCATGTGGGAGGGAAATATCCGTAGTTAATTATCATGGAATTCAGGACCTTAATGATGATGGGATATTTTGAACCTGTCTTTATCTTCTAAGCTTATAAGTAAAGATTGTTACTTTGGTGCCAAGTAAGATAACGTTACGGGATTTTTTTGTGTATATATATTTGTGTATAAATTTGGATGCTACTCTTTTTGAAATTAAATTATTATAATCTTCTCTAAGGCTTCTTTTTTAAAAGTCTATAATACTCTAGCATGTGTGATATTTGGTCAGGTATTTGTGTATATAAAAACAAGAATATTAAAATAATTACCCCAAAATCTACCTTGCTACCCAATGGGATTTTAAGGGTTAGATGAAACAAAAAAACACACTGGACAAGAACATAAGAACGGCTTTACTGGGTCAGACCAAAGGTCCATCTAGCCTGGTATCCTGTCTTCCGGCAGTGGCCAATGCCAGGTGCCCCAGAGGGAATGAACAGAACAGGTATTCATCAAATGATCCATTCCCTGTCGTCCATTCCCAGCTTCTGGCAAACTGAGGCTAGGGACACCATCCCTGCCCATCCTGGCTAATGGCTGATACTGTTGTGTAATAACACCTGATCAAATATTGCCTACATATGCACACAGTGCCTAGCAAAATCCCACCACGCTCAATGAGTAGAGTGGCAGCAAAGATATTTAACGTTGTCAGCAGAACGTGTGTGTGTGTGTGTGTGTGTATATATATATAAGAGGTGAACTGTAGGTTTTTCTGTTTCAGATTGTTGAATTACTGAGATACTTTTCTTGGGCTGAACCACAACTAAAGGCAATGAAGGCTTTACAACATGTATGTTTTCATGGAGCAATCCTTTGAAGTGTCTCCGCCTGTTTCCTCTGCTTTTAATTTCCATAACCACATCTGTATTCCCATTGCATGGGCATAGTTTATAATCTGTGTGCTTTCTTCTTCACCGCTTTCTCTTATGATGGCATTATGCTGTGTTGCTTCTCTTACTCTCTGCTTCTATTGGGAGTATCTTGATTGTACGCTTTCTGCACCATATATCCCAGGGAATAATCTAGTTCTTGGTAATTATGACTAATTTAAATGTTTTGCAGTAGCATACAGTTCCCCAGAATTGGGGCTCTATTATGTATTCAGCACTTAGCACATAAGAATACTGTTCCTCAGAGGGTGTAAGATGATTGTTTATTGAAATTCCTGATAATGATTTTAAAGTTACATACTGTACTAAAAATAAGAATCTTGTCTTATTTTTTATTTTCCCTACTTGTGTTGTCAGAAAATGGTAGCTGTTCCAGCATCAAAAGTGGTTAATATCCTTAACTGCTTCACCTTTAGTAAAGACAAGCTTGTTGCTCTAGAACTCTTAGCTTCGTAAGTATTTCTTTTATGTGTTGTATTTACTTATTGAGATGTTACCGTTTTTACTCATGTCTGAATATGTCAGACAAAGGAAAGTTTCAGAGGAACCACTTTGGACAATTAAGGCAAAACACCTACTTGCTTTAAAATGATTTGGTGCTCATGAATGGAAAAAGTAATGGAGATAGGCGTTGCCAAACTTCCTAAGTTCATCTGTCCTGAACTGCAATACCCCTGCTACCCGATTGAAAACTGACTGTTGTGCCAAAGTTAATGATGTATTCAAAAGCCTTTTAGGCTATGTCTACACCGCATATCACTGGCAGCAGCATGTAGGGCAGTGTGTAGCTACAGGCTTCAGTGAAAGGCTCTGGCAGGCGGGGCAGCAACAGGGAAATGCCCCAGCAGCTCTCCGCTTCCAAAGCCTTTTCCCACTGGCTACCCGCTGCCTGAGCGTTTCCTGCTGTGGGAAAGACTCTGGCAGCAGGACACTACAACCCTAAAACTAGCAGTGTAGAGCGGGGAGGCATTTCTTGGGCGTGTACCTGTTGTGGTTGCTGGGAGACGGCAGGCCTAAGCCCACTCAAAGCCAAAGGCTTGCTCCCTCAACCGAAGGAAAGGGGCCATTGAACCCAGGCCACAATTAAATACTGAGGACAACAAATGGGGGAAAAAAAAGACAAGAGTGAAGCTTAAAGGTTAAAAATCAAGGATCCAGAGGAGGATCCTGAGCAGAGAATCCCTGACAATGCCCACTGCTCCTCAAAGGTGTCTGAGGAGTCAGTGGACACCACCCAGAGGAACTCTGCCCGGGATTGGACAAGGAACCAGAAAGAGGTCCCACAGTAGCAGAGCACCTGCCATCCAGCTTCCTCCTCTTCCTGGTCTGATGGTTGGCCATCTTGGCCAGCATGAAAAGGAAGTTGATGAGGAGGTCTCATGACCTTGTGGGGCTGCGGCTAGAATGTGCTAGGATAAACAAGTGAGGGGGAAAGTGCAGCTAGTGCCTCAGTAAGAGGTTCTGGAGGAGCTGGAAGAGGGACTGCAGCCTGATGCACTCTACGTTAAATGTGTGCCAGTGTCTCCCTCTCACCGCAAAAAGAACAGCTGTTGGGAGTTCGTAAATAATGCCAAATACATGCCTGTACTTACGGCTCCATGGAGGAGCTGCCAACTAATATCCCCAGCAGGCTGTGATATCAGAGTGGAGTACAGGCTGGCCCACCGAGGTTCCTCACCCGCCTCAGGTGTCAGCAGGTCCTGGAACTTGGTGTCGGGGCAGGACACAAGGGCGAGGAAGTGGATGGTATGAAGCATGTGTACAGATGTTTTCTGGGTGCAGTTCAGAGACAGACCAGCTGGATGGCATTCAGCCTATTCAAGTGGCTTGTTGGAATGGCCAGAGGGGCTCAGGCAGGGGCCTGATGACAACTTCTAGAGGGCCAGGGTGAGAGGTGGGCCGAGAGCACCCTCGGGCAGGACCTGCTCAAGAAAAGAGAAGCAGGAGACTTTGGATGTGTAGAGAGCCATGTAGGGTACAGACCCTGTGGATTCAGATGTGTCTTTACTCTAGTCACCTAAGCCGTGCTTCAGTGTATACACTACTGTTTATACCCATGCTATTGGGGGGGCATGTAGTGTATCTCCATAAGGAGTGTGTAGTGTAGATGTACACTTAGAAACTTGGCAGAGCTTATCAAACTCATTTCCACTTACTGAACTATGCCAAAAGTAGTCCAGGTGGGTTAAAACTGTGTATTAGGGTTCCCCTGAGACCTCTCCCACTTGGTTCTCCAAGAATTCAGTCCGACTCAGATACCTTTATTTGGCACATGGCAAAGCTATGCTGAGTTGATAGGGGGTTGGTATAGGACAGTGGTTCTCAAACTTTTGTACTGGTGACCCCTTTCACATAGTAAGCCTCTGAGTGTGACCCCCCCCCCCAATAAATTAAAAACACTTTTTTATATATTTAACACCCATTTTAAATGCTGGAGGCAAAGTGCGGTTTGGGGTGGAGGCTGACAGCTCGCGACCCCCCATATAATAACCTCACGATCTTCTGAGGGGTCCCGACCCCCCAGTTTGAGAACCTCTGGTATAGGGCATACGACACATCCAAAGTTACACAGCAAACCTCTTCCTTTATATGCATTTACACATTACATTGCATATACTATCAATTGTATCACATGTTTTGGGATTGGCTTAGTCTCGTTGTAGGAACCAATCCCTGTACATCATGCACTATGCATGTAGGACTACTCTTTACCTCATTTTATGTTCTAGCATTATCTTATCCATTGTTATCTTGTCCATTGTAAATGGTTCCCTGGGTATTCCCCCCTCCCTTATCTTATCTAGTATAGACATTCTGTTTCCAGTCAGCAGATTCTAATCCTCTCTCCCAAGGGATGAGGCCTCACCCATGTCCAACAATTCATATCAAGCCATTCCTACACAGGGCATTAGCTCACTGTCATCTATCCAATACCCAATGCCTTCTGCATTTTAAAAGCTCCCTAAGTATTTATTTACACTTGGCAAATAATTCACATTTTTAAAAGTATGTAAACACCTATTTAAATAGGCACGTTCAGTTGCCAGGTCAGAACAGTTTTTAAAAGGTTTCCATGTAAACATACATTTGGGATTATTGATGGAACACAACTGCTCCAGGATCTATCATATAAATCTATATTTGGGGACTCTTGTACTGTGGTTCATAGTGTTAAAGCCTATTTGAGGACTTCTTAGTATGCCAATTCTTGATATGAGCAGCTGTTAAAACAAAGAACACTAACACCATAAAAAATATACTAAGTTCATGTTATGGCTGTGGTGCAAACTAACAAAACAGAAAAAAAGTTAGTTGATCCACTTTTTTATTTTACACCGTTGTGCTTGTGTGTGGCTAACCGCTTTGTTCAGTACCATGATGATCCCATTTACACCACATTTTCCTCTATCAAGAAATCTATTTTAATGGAAAGTAACTATAATCATAGTTGTTCTTTGCTATTAGCTCTCCCTGCTGCTAGTCTGGAACATCTGTGACAGCAGTGTGGCTGCTGCTACCAGGGCCATTAGGCAAAACGGTGACACCAGGTACTGGGATGCCTGCTGCACTTTGAAATGTTAGTTGTTTGGTATATTTCTTTATTTAAATTTTGATGTGACATTTGGAGTGTTTCACCACCACTCCACAGCATGGAGGTAACTGCCAAGAGCCTCTCTTTGATCCTGCAGGAATCTGTCACCAGGCCACCAGATGGTGGAGAGCAGGAGCCTGTGCCAAGCCTGGTAGCTGCAGCCTTGCTGCTGTGATAAGAATTGAGCATCAGTCGGAGTGAGAGCTGCTACTGTGAACTATGACAATAAACTTAGGTTTTACTCATCCTTTCAACATGGCTGTTTTGGCCACTCAGAAATTCAAGTTTGTATTTTCCTGTGTATTGTATTAATTTACAAATAATTGAGAGACCCTATTTCAAGACATAAGCATTGGTGGCATATGTAAGGCTGAATTCATTTCTTGACCTGTAAGAGGGAGAAATCAAGCACTACACAGGTTTAATAATAATTTGTGCACAGACTAATTATATATGTTAATATATTACTGAGAACTGTTTGAACAAATAATGCACTATTCAAAAATGATTAGTACACCTCTACCCCAATATAACGCTGTCCTCGGGAGCCAAAAAATCTTACTGCGTTATAGGTGAAACCGTGTTATGTCGAACTTGCTTTGATCCGCCGGAGTGCGCAGCCCTGCCCCCCCGAAGCGCTGCTTTACCGTGTTATATCCGAATTCATGTTATATCGGGTCGTGTTATATTGGGGTAGAGGTGTATATAATATTCCACAGAATGTCACTCTGTGTGTCACTGTGAAGCCTCAAATGTCTGGTTAGATAATGTAAAGTCGTGGAAGCAGCTACAAGCATGGTCGAGAGCTCTTTTGGTTCAGAATATCACCAGGTTGATCCATCACTGGGTTTTGTGATCTGTTACCATCCAATTTTTAACGTCTCAGCCATTTTCTCTGTTTTACACACACGCACCCCCCTCCCCCCCCATGCCTGTGCAGTTGCATGGGCTTTCAGCTGCTAGTTCCTGATCATGTGTGTGTGATAGGTATAAGAAATGACAGTAACTGTTCAACCGTTTCCTTTGTAGCAACATTGTTGATGCTCAGAATTACCGCCTTATTGAGGACCTGTTCAGGATTAACATGTCAGAGAAGAAAAGGTGCAGGAGAATTCTTGAGCAGGTATTAGAAGATGTTCGCTGATATTGTGTTATTTCCATCCCTATGGTCACTGCAGGATCAGGGCCCATATAATTAATAGCTAATGGAAACTGTTGACAATCTGAAGGAATTGAGTCTGTGAAGGAGGAGAGCAAATAGTTGGTGGTTGTACGAGAAGAGGAAGACTTTTTCACACAAGGGTTGTGTAGGGAAAAAAGCCATGATAATGTGAGAGATGACTAGGGTCACAGTCCTACTTTCTTTAAAGTTATTCTGAGTACTGCCATTGACTTCAGTAGGAGCAGAATTGGGCCCAAAGGAGCCATCAAAACAAGGTGGGACTGGATAGAGCATATAGCGTGCAGTGAATAGGGGAGGAGTAGATGGAAAGAAGAACTAACATACAGGGTAAGCAAAGCTATGGAGAGCTTTGAATCTGGATTTCCATGTAGGTACATTCATTATTCATGAAGGCTGAATATCACAATTCATATCCTTTTAAAAGTGCTGAATTTCAGACACTAAATAATGCAATACTATCTGAATTTGTAGAGTTTTAATGCTACTTTCTTTGGTTATGTTGCAGGCTTCCAAAGGAGGTTGTAAAGCCCCTCACGCTATGATATCTTCCTGTGGCATGATTCCTGGAAACCCTTATCCCAAGGGGAAACCAAGCCGGATAAATGGAATTTTCCCAGTATGTGAAGTCTACTTAAGTTCTTCAAAAGTGCTTTTGATTTAGGATGTACTGTAGTATACCTGAACTGCTGTTCATTCAAATGAAAGGAGGACAACTTGGCATGAGTGGAATTAAAAGCAATAACTTTTTGTCATGTGTGGCCCAGTAACCATTCATAGTGAACAATTAAAAAGAACTCTGATTTCTTTCCTTCAGAGTTCTATGTAAAACCTCCTTTTATACAAGAAATAGAAAAACTTGTACCACAAACTTGCTATACAGAATCATGGAAACTAAAGGTGTAAAAGGCTTATTAGTAGATGAACTTTTTGACATAATATGTGATTGGTCTCGGCAATAACAAATAGGGAGGAACTCGTTGAGAATTTGAAAGTAGAAGGCAGCTTGGGTGAAAGTGATCATGAAATCATAGAGTTTGCAATTCTAAGGAAGGGTAGAAGGGAGAACAGCAAAATAGAGACAATGGATTTCAGGAAGGCGGATTTTGGTAAGCTCAGAGAGCTGATAGGTAAGGTCCCATGGGAATCAAGACTGAGGGGAAAAACAACTGAGGAGAGCTGGCAGTTTTTCAAAGGGACACTATTAAGGGCCCAAAAGCAAGCTATTCCGCTGGTTAGGAAAGATAGAAAATGTGGCAAAAGACCACCTTGGATTAACCACGAGATCTTGCATGATCTAAAAAATAAAAAGGAGTCATATAAAAAATGGAAACTAGGACAGATTACAAAGGATGAATATAGGCAAACAACACAGGAATGCAGGGGCAAGATTAGAAAGGCAAAGGCACAAAATGAGCTCAAACTAGCTAAGGGAATAAAGGGGAACAAGAAGACTTTTTATCAATATATTAGAAGCAAGAGGAAGACCAAAGACAGGGTAGGCCCACTGCTTAGTGAAGAGGGAGAAACAGTAACAGGAAACTTGGAAATGGCAGAGATGCTTAATGACTTCTTTGTTTCGGTCTTCACCGAGAAGTCTGAAGGAATGCCTATCCTAGTGAATGCTAATGGGAAGGGGGTAGGTTTAGCAGATAAAATAAAAAAAGAACAAGTTAAAAATCACTTAGAAAAGTTAGATGCCTGCAAGTCACCAGGGCCTGATGAAATGCATCCTAGAATACTCAAGGAGCTAATAGAGGAGGTATCTGAGCCTCTAGCTATTATCTTTGGAAAATCATGGGAGACGGGAGAGATTCCAGAAGACTGGAAAAGGGCAAATATAGTGCCCATCTATAAAAAGGGAAATAAAAACAACCCAGGAAACTACAGACCAGTTAGTTTAACTTCTGTGCCAGGGAAGATAATGGAGCAAGTAATTAAGGAAATCATCTGCAAACACTTGGAAGGTGGTAAGGTGATAGGGAACAGCCAGCATGGATTTGTAAAGAACAAATCATGTCAAACCAATCTGATAGCTTTCTTCGATAGGATAACGAGTCTTGTGGATAAGGGAGAAGCTGTGGATGTGGTATACCTAGACTTTAGTAAGGCATTTGATACGGTCTCGCATGATATTCTTATCGACAAACTAGGCAAATACAATTTAGATGGGGCTACTATAAGGTGGGTGCATAACTGGCTGGATAACCGTACTCAGAGAGTTGTTATTAATGGTTCCCAATCCTGCTGGAAAGGCATAACGAGTGGGGTTCCGCAGGGGTCTGTTTTGGGACCGGCTCTGTTCAATATCTTCATTAACGACTTAGATATTGGTATAGAAAGTACGATTATTAAGTTTGCGGATGATACCAAACTGGGAGGGATTGCAACTGCTTTGGAGGACAGGGTCATAATTCAAAATGATCTGGACAAATTGGAGAAATGGTCTGAGTTAAACAGGATGAAGTTTAACAAAGACAAATGCAAAGTGCTCCACTTAGGAAGAAAAAATCAGTTTCACACATACAGAATGGGAAGAGACTGTCTAGGAAGGAGTACGGCAGAAAGGGATCTAGGGGTTATAGTGGACCACAAGCTAAATATGAGTCAACAGTGTGATGCTGTTGCAAAAAAAGCAAACGTGATTCTGGGATGTATTAACAGGTGTGTTGTGAGCAAGACACGAGAAGTCATTCTTCCGCTCTACTCTGCTCTGGTTAGGCCTCAGCTGGAGTATTGTGTCCAGTTCTGGGCACCGCATTTCAAGAAAGATGTGGAGAAATTGGAAAGGGTCCAGAGAAGAGCAACAAGAATGATTAAAGGTCTTGAGAACATGACCTATGAAGCAAGGCTGAAAGAATTGGGTTTGTTTAGTTTGGAAAAGAGAAGACTGAGAGGGGACATGATAGCAGTTTTCAGGTATCTAAAAGGGTGTCATAAGGAGGAGGGAGAAAACTTGTTCACCTTAGCCTCTGAGGATAGAACAAGAAGCAATGGGCTTAAACTGCAGCAAGGGAGGTCTAGGTTGGACATTAGGAAAAAGTTCCTAACTGTCAGGGTGGTTAAACACTGGAATAAATTGCCTAGGGAGGTTGTGGAATCTCCATCTCTGGAGATATTTAAGAGTAGGTTGGATAAATGTCTATCAGGGATGGTCTAGACAGTATTTGGTCCTGCCATGCGGGCAGGGGACTGGACTCGATGACCTCTCGAGGTCCCTTCCAGTCCTAGAATCTATGAATCTATGAATACATTTACTAATCTCAGCTCATTTTTAAATGTCCTATGCTAAATGTTGTCTGTGAACTCCTTATAGCTTGTCTTTCTGGTGGTGAGGACCCCAGAATTGAATGAAGAATTCCAGGTGTAACAAAAACTGTGACTATTTAATATGTTTCTGCATACAAAAGCCCAGTGTTATAATGCAGCCTAATTGGAACTTTCTTAATTGTGATGCAACAAATCCAGAACACAGTTCTGTATTTTGGAATGTGTGATTAATTGAGACTATCAGAATAGCTGTGAATTTGAATATTATTCAGAATAAGACTAAGGTGAAAATCTTTATCTCTGCTTTCTCCTATTTATTTCTAAATAAAATGCTTAATAACTGATGTTTTTTATGTCTTAGGGAACGCCTATCAAAAAGGAGACTGAAGAATGTACTAATGAAGGGAAGGGAATTGCAGCCCGTATACTTGGACCATCCAAACCAGTACGCCTTAAGCCTTATGATTTTTTTTCCTTATGAAATGCTGTCATATCACTAGAAAATAAAAAGACTTGAAGAGGGTATGAGGAAGCTGCATCTCTACTTTCTTGTCATTAAGTATTGATGGCTTTACTTAAGCTTCTTAACTGTAATAAGAATGCTATGCAGTGTCCCAGTATTTCTATAATTTTATTAACTATAAAGAAATAAATTCTGCAGGGGCTTCCATTCGATTCACTATGCATGCATTCTAGGACACAATATCAACTAGGCTAGTAAGGAAAGCCAAGCTGGTTCCCGTAGTTCCATCATGACCTCGTCTAGAAATTTTAACAGCCATTCTGGCTTTGCTTCATGATCTGTGAGGCTTTTCCACATCAAAATCTAATACACAACTCCTGAAATAAGGTGCGTTATGAGGAAATTTATTCTGTGGCAACACAACTAAATTTCTGATTAAAAATTTTTTTTTTTTTGGTAACAAATGGACAGCAAAGTACTGAATCTGACGTTTTCAGTGTGAGTTGAGAAGTATTGCAGAAATGTATGACTAGTACTTCTGTTTCCAGGTGTTTCCCAATCTAGTGGCTGTATTTTTAATTGTATGTATTTTAAGGACTGGATAATTTTATGGCCATAGTTTACGTTTGTGGTTGTGCAAATTAAGAGAAGGGAAACAGAATCCAGTGCTTCAGGGCATGAAAACTGCATGGATCAGGAAAGACTTTCCTTTTTTCCTTTCCTATTGCTATATTACACAACTATGTTATTACAACACAGTATTTCACCTTCTTTAGAAGCATTCAAGTATTGGCAGCTTTAGAGTCAGGGTAGCAAACATAATAAGTCAGCAATGTGATTCGATACAGCAAATTCTCTTTCCCAGGATAAATAACAATGATCTGTACAGTATCTAAGCATCTAAATCGGTGGTTCTCAAACTTTTGTACTGGTGACCCCTTTCACATAGCAAGCCTCTGAGTGCGACCCTCCCCCCCCAATAAATTAAAAACACTTTTTATATATTTAACACTATTATAAATGCTGGAGACAAAGCGGGGTTTGGGGTGGAGGTTGACAGCTCGCGACCCCCCCATGTAATAACTTTGTGACCCCCCTGAGGGGTCCCGACCCTCAGTTTGAGAACCCCTGATCTAAATGCTATAATTTTTGGTGGAGAAACGTATTACTTAATGCTTTTTCACTTTTTTTAACGTAGGCTCCCGCAACGTACAACCCACACAAACCTGTTCCATACCCCATCCCACCATGCCGGCCACATGCAACTATTGCACCAAGTAAGGCTTCTTTGTGCTTTAGCTTGATCCTATTATTTGATCTATTTGTTTTCTTTTAAAAAAGTTCTAGTGTGGTGATACATTTCTGACCATAGTTACCTTTTTAGTTGACTGTGCTCCCTTTGTGTATTCTGCGTCCTAGCTCTAACTTCTCCTGTTACCACTGTAAAGCCAATACGATGAGTGTGTTGGCTTCTTTTCCAGCTGGTGCATCATTCAGAGAACTGTCAACGCCGTTCTGATTGTAGAATCTCTTATTACTGGAGGTGACATGCGTTTCAGAAAAGATGAGGATGATAACTATAGAGTTCTTACAACTCAATTGAATATAAATATTTGACTTCTGTATCATAAATGCCAATACAAAGTTTGTTGTTGGAAAGCTGGATGTGTTCTTTGAATCTGGCCATGAAAAAGATATGCTGTCCCTTTTAGGGTATGTCTGCAAAGCCAGTGCAAAGCCAACAGACTTGGGCTCATGCTACCCCACTAAATATAGCTGTGTAGATTGCTTTTAAGTTGCAGCTTGTGCTAGAACTTGGGCTCTGAAACGCGCTTCCCTCTCTAGGCTTCAGAGCATGAGCTCCAGCCTGAGCCACGACATCTACAAGCTATTTGTAGTGTGGTAGCACAAGCCCTGTGAACCTGAGTCTGTCACTCTGGGCTCAGAGGCTCGCTGCCCCAGGCTGTGTAGATGTATCCTTAAAGGCAAAGACCACATCGTCAAGCAGAAGTAAGTTTATTTCAGTTGCTTTAAGCTCCTTTGATCAAATGCTACACTGCATTAAGAAACTGCATTGTAATTAGTTAGTAAATAAAGTGAGCTGAGCCTTGCTTCACTTGACTGTTTTTAAGCCATGAGCAAAACTTATGTGTAAGGTGTTTTGGTATATATCAGTGGGGAGTGTTTGTCCCCTCAGTGAATGTAAACTGCTCCTTAGATCTTTGCCATAAACAGTCATGCAAGGAATTTTAATACCTGTAGCATGAATGAATAGTCCACATATCGGAAGTTACTTGATGTTGAAAAGCTCCTTTCCATCTTTTGAGTGGTGTTGATAGTGCTGTCTGTATCTTATATGTGTGAATTTGCATATATGTTTTTCACACCCTTTGTGGGGGTGTGGATACATATTTTTATATAAGCTCTGATGTCCCTCTTCACTGCAATAACTAAGCGCTAAAACAGTACAACAGTGTGTGTCAGTTACTATACATTATAGGAAAATAAGCTATTTTTATGATAGGAAACATTTACTATACCTAATCTATCAAGATCACCTGCTATTCCAGTTTAGTACCTTATCATTTAAAGAGATGTTGAAGGACGACGGTTCCAAAGTATGACATTTACCTTGAAAGGACTCTTTCTTTTTCATGTAGATCTCCTTGCCAGTGTTGGTGGGTTTTTTTATTATCAACCCTCCAAAAACAAGGGTTGTCACAGCTTTGGGGTGGGAGTTGTTAGGGTGGGAACAATAACAATAAATACTGTGACCCACATATGCATTTCGTATCACTTCCTTTCTCCCATCTCTTTTCTTGTAAGACAGCATGGAATTGAAAGAGGCAAGAATTTTGCTCTCCCAGATTGCTTCAGAGAGCAAGAAATACATTTATCTCAGTCTTCCGTTGACACTGTTCTTATGAGCCATCAGAGAGTTACCCTAACTAAAACTTACATTGGAACACATGCCTCTCATCCTATACAGCCTGGAGGGTTAAGTGGCTTTGCTTTAACTAATAAGGGAACATTTTAGAGCCTTGAAAGTATCCTTTTAACAGAATAATACTGACTAGTCCACCCTTAAATCATCTGTTTGTATTTATTGACTTTTGTTTGACGCATATGTGTGGTGTTTGGTTTTTTTTTAGGTGCTTACAACAGTGCCGGTCTAGTTCCAATGGCCAGTGTCCTAGCACCAAGCTTACCAGCTCCTCCACCATATACCCCTAATCAAGTGGGATCAGGTAAAGCATGTGTGTCTGTATAAATGTTGGCATAAACAAATGTTTTTAAATGTGAGAATGGATAACTTATTTCTGAAGTTGTTCTGCCCTTAAATAACTGTTGTTCTCTACATAGAAAACGAAGACCTTTCCAATCAGGCAAAACCTTCCCAAAATCAAGGTAAAGTGCAGCTCTTCAGGGAAAATCTGCTGTATTTTGATGCAATTTAATGCATTCCTTTCAGAAAGTTGTAAATTATTTTTAAACCTCAAGATTTTTAACTTAATCTGAATGAACATTAATATTTTGTATTTTTAATTGTGTGCCTATTTGTCCAGATAATATAGCAAACAACTAAGACAAAATACTCTTAGAAATGCAGTGCACGGAAATTCATTATTAGCAACTGTTTTTCAGTTGCTGAAAAAATTGCTTTTTGCCTAATCTGGGGCAAATAGGATTTTTGTGTATGTAAGTCACAGTGGGAGATTTGAATGCACAACCGCCAGATTTTACTGATAGCACAATATATTCACAGCTTGTAACTTGTTTAAATCCAGTATGTGGGGAAGGTTTCATTGCTGCTACTTGTGCCATTCCTATTATGTGGCAGAAACTAAAAACAAAATAACTTGAACTTTTTTCAAGCTGAATTTGTCTTCTGTTATGCACACAAGCAAGTAACCAAAATAAAGTAAAATGGCCCTGTTAAAGGAGCTAACATTAAAAATTCTGAGAGAATGTTCTCTGTCTGTTTTGTCTCCATCCTCTGTGCCCAGGTGTAGTTGCTCAGGAATTTTGCTACTTAAAGACACACTTAGGCCTGGTCCACACTACCCCCCCACTTCGGACTAAGGTACGCAAATTCAGCTACGTTAATAATGTAGCTGAATTCGAAGTACCTTAGTCCGAACTTACCGCAGGTCCAGACGCGGCAGGAAGGCTCCCCCGTTGATGCCGCGTACTCCTGTCGGCGAGCTGGAGTACCGGCGTCGACGGTGAGCACTTCCGGGATCGATTTATCACGTCTAAACCAGACGCGATAAATCGATCCCAGAACATCGATTGCCTGCCGCCGGACCCTCCGGTAAGTGTAGACGTACCCTTGGTTATACGCTTATGACAGATACACAGGTAAATCAATACAATTAAAAGGACAACATCCTCATTGAAAACCAGAGTACCAACAACAATCCTTGGCTATCTTGAACCTAGATTTCTCTGATACCAACTTTAATGGGTCAGAGCCAAGAACTGTGATCATTAGTTAATTCTAGGGTTGTCGATTATTCGCAGTTAACTCACGCGATTAACTAAAAAAAAAAATTATTGTGATTAAAAAAATTAATCGTGATTAATCGCACTGTTTACAATAGAATACCAATTGAAAATTATTAAATATTTTGGATGTTATTCTACATTTTCGTATACTGTATTCTGTGTTGTAATTGAAATCAAAGTATATATTATTTTGGATTACAAATATTTGCACTATAAAAATGACAAACAAAATAAATAGTATTTTTCAATTCACTTCATACACGTACCATAG
The DNA here is from genome assembly GCF_002925995.2 of Terrapene triunguis. Taxonomy (NCBI): domain Eukaryota; kingdom Metazoa; phylum Chordata; order Testudines; family Emydidae; genus Terrapene; species Terrapene triunguis. The sequence continues at coordinate 1,095,871 of NW_020664493.1, read as the reverse complement.
TGCAATCTCTGTCGTGAAAGTGCAACTTACAAATGTACTTTTTTTTGTTACATAACTATTCAAAAACAAGACAATGTAAAACTTCAGAGCCTACAAATCCACTCAGTCCTACTTCTTATTCAGCCAATCGCTAAGATAAACAAGTTTGCTTAGATTTACAGGAGATAATGCTGTCCTCTTCTTATTTACAATGTCATCAGAAAGTGAGAACAGGCATTCACATGGCACTTTTGTAGTCGGCATTGCAATTTATTTCCTTGCCAGATATGCTAAACATTCGTATGCCCCTTCATGCTTCGACCACCATTCCGGAGGACGTGCTTCCATGCTGATGATGCTCGTTAAAAAAATAATGCGTTAATTTAAATTTGTGACTGAACTCCTTGGGGGAGAATTATACGTGCAGCATTATCTCCTGCAAATGTAAATAAACTTATTTGTCTGAACGATTGGCTGAACAAGTAGGACTGAGTAGACTTACAGGCTCTAAACTTTTACATTGTTTTATTTTTGAATGCAAGTTTTTTTTGTACATAATTTTACATTTGTAAGTGCAATTTTCATGATAAAGAGATTGCACTACAGTACTTGTATTAGGTGAATTGAAAAATACTATTTTTGTTTACACGTATTTGCACTGTAAAATCAAAAACAAATATAAAGTGAGTTGTAATTGAAATCAATATTTTTTTAAAATGTAGAAAACATCCAAATATATGTAAATAAATGGTATTCTATTATTGTTTAACAGTGTGATTAATCACGATTACTTTTTTTAATTGCTTGACAGCCCTAGTTAATTCTTCAATTTGGAGTTCAGGATGAGGTTGTGGAAAGAGAGTCCAGGACATGGGGCACAGATCCTGGTTTTGTAGAAAAGGACAGAAGTGAACCTTTTTCATTTTGTTTGCAAATATCTAAAATGTTTAAGTTTCAGAATATTAAGAGTATTTGCCTATATCAATTTAAACAGTATCCGAAGTTCTTAGGGCTGAGTCTTCAGTGGTGGAAAACTTAAGGTTATAAAGGGGGGAGAGGTAAATTTAGGATATAACATGGAGTTAAAGAAGCAGTAAGTTTTGCCTCCTGGGTCAGTCTTCTCTGTTCATGGTTAAACAGAAAATGTTAATTTCTAAACAAAATATAAAAGTTGTTTTTTAAGGGAAACGACCAATGATTAGATTACTACATGCCTTATTTCTAATCCACAATGGAGCAAGGGAATTATATTAAAAATAATGGGAACAAAGAACATGATAGCATTTATAGGGAGAGCAAGGTGTTATAAAAATGCTGTGGAAGTGACTAGAATTAAAGGGCTCAATCCTTATGCAGTATTTACATAGCACTCCAAATTGGTTAAAACACAGTTTAGCACAAATTTTGGGGTGTTGAGGTCAAACAGTTCTTACTCATGGAAATGCCCACATTGAAGGTGATGGGGCTATTCACATTTAGTAAGAGTTGCAAGACCCATAATGAGCTCTGAGACACCAGCTTTCAGACCTAGACTTAGTGTCCTCTCTCCCATTTAATCTGGTAGTGTGCCTTCCTGCTTTCCTCCAGAGAACATCCCTCTTTATTTACTTTGTAGGGTTGATATAAACTGAAATTCTTGGTGTTAGCTATAGTGCATTGGTACTTGAAGATTGGACATTTGATCCTCAGTTGGAACAAACTGTTTTTTAGAGACTTTGTTTTTATGAGCAGGTTTCATTGTTAGCTAGTACACCTGTAGCACACATGAATCTCGTAGTGTACTTCCTCTACTGTCCAGATTGTGATATACAGAATCAAAAACAGTGAAAGATTTAAACCTACCTACCAATAAAATAAAAACCAAACTTCTCCTAAAATTATGTACTCTGCAGTTGTGGACTGGATTCCAACAAACCTCTGTAAAATCGTGGCAATCTACCTGTTCTAGAATTAGCGTAGACCTTCATATAGAGCTCATGTGGAGAGCAGAATGCTCATGCTATTATGGGTGCTGCTAGATGTTAGGGGCAGGAATTAGCTGTTTACCTGTCTTACATAGCGATATCTCTGGGAGCATGTTTGAAGATCTAAACTCGCTTGCACTAGCTCATTAAGAAATTGTAAATGCTATAGAGTGGTTTAGACATAATTGCTAGTGTGTGTAATAGATAATCGTTGAAGGGAGACACATAGATATATGTAGTCTACTTACTGTATACTGCTCGGCATGTATCACCTATATGTAGATACCTCTATATTTTATCTTCATAGCCTTCCATGTAGATTGTGTATATACAAACGTGTTAGTTACTGCTTGTGTATCATATTTTATAATTATATAAGATGCATTTGTTTAATTGAAACATTTCTGTGGGTTTCAAGTATTCTTACCAGTTTTGTTTCTTTGCAGCTTTTTCTGCACAAGCGAATCAGCTCTTTACTCCTCATGGTTCTAATCCTTCAACACCTGCTGCTACTCCAGTCCCTACCCCATCCCCTGTCAAGGCGATAAGCCATCCATTAGCATCTGCCACTGCAGTCATCCCTGGGATGAGCATGTCTACCCCTGTGCTTCCTGTTTTCCCAGGGCAGGTCTCCTCTTCCATCCATACATCTCAGCCATCAACCCCAACCCCATCTGTCATCAAATCCCTTTCATTGTCTGGTGTTCCTGTCACATCTGTTCATAGTGCAACCTCCATCCCTATTCCTGCAGTTTTCTCTGGACTGGCTTCTATCCCTGCTGCTACGCCAGCTCCACAAGCTTCTTCCACACCATGTGCCACACCTGCCTCTAATGAAGCTTTTGCATCTGCTTCTGCACCATTTGCTGGCCTCCCTTTTTCTGCAACCTCTTCAATTGCTTCAGTTAATAATCCTGCTCCATTGTCATCAGTTTTTGCTGGCCTCCCTTTGTCCTTGACCCCCACTCCTCAAGGGATGTCTAGTCCCATTCCCTCTGCAATTGCTAGCTCTCCTGCCACTAGCATCTCTGGCCCACTTAGCTTGCCTAATCCAATTCTGTCTGTCTTAAAGGGATTTCTGACATCAAATGATACCTCATTAATCAGTGCTTTACCTTCTGCTGTGACAAGTGAGCTTGCCTCTTTATCTGCTCTTGCTAATCAAAGCTCTGAGCCTCCTGCCTCCTCTGTAAACAAATGTTATACCCCATCTGCCACACCTACACCTCAACGTTCTTCCACGCCAGGGCTGGCCATTTTCCCGGGTCTTCCATCTCCCTCTGTAGCCAATCCTAGTTCCACTCCCCCAACATTGCCAACTCAGTCACCATTAACCACTTCACAATCTATTATACCAGTCAGCTGTGGCGCCTCTGTTGCGCTTTTGCATGGTGCGAGCCCTACTAATCCCGAGCATCAGATTTCATCAGCTCCAGTTGCCACAGGTATTCCAGTTCTGGTCAAAACTGAACCCATGAGCCCTACTCTCTCAGCCTTCAAAGGCCCTTCTCATTCGGCTGGCCCATCTCATGGCACGCTAGGATTGTCAGCGCTTGGGCGTACATATACCTCTGCAACTTCAGTGCCAGTCAGTTTACCTAGTTCCCTTAATCCAGCATTATCAGGTCTCTCCTCTTTGAGTGCTCCCTTAAACAGCTCCATTTCCCTTGCCCCACATGCTTCCTCTGCTCCAGTTGCCCCAGTATTTAATGGACTTCCTCCCTTCACGTCTCTGACCAGTAACTTTGCTTTTACTGGTAACCCAGCACTTACACCACCGGTCACTGTCCCAGGGTCTTTGTTAGCCACTCCATCTACAACTGCTTCATCTGTGTCTGCTTCTCATGTGAATTCTACAGCAGCTGTTCTCTCCGGACTCACTGCTTCAGCAACAGTCTCTGCTCCACCCTTTCCGCTTAACTTGTCCAGTGCCGTCCCCTCCCTATTTTCTGTCACCCAGGGGCCTCTGGGATCATCAAACCCATCCTTTCCTGGTTTCCCTGTCTCTAACACACCCACTGTCACTCCAGCTCTCCCTTCTTTCCCTGGCCTCCAGGCATCTTCTACAGTAGCAGCAGTTGCACCGCTGCCGGCAGCTGTCACAGCCCCATCTCCGGCTCCGGTCCTGCCAGGGTTTGCCTCGGCCTTTAGCTCAAACTTCAACTCTGCACTTGTTGCACAGGCTGGGTATGTTTCTGTTTCTGAAGGAGGTCAAAACCATTTCTTTCTTGGCAAAACACTGATTTACTTTAGACATAGATGGTATTTCCAGGCATAGTTATAAAGTACTTTTAATATTTTAAATGCTTACTTCAGCAGTAGATTTTCATCTGTCTTTAGAATTTAAACGAGGAGGCCAGTCTATATTTTGCAACTAGTGTACAGGATTACAGTTTCTGTAAGGTCCAATCCTGCAAGGTGATGAGTGTCCTCAGCTCCATGTTGAGGGTACTTGGCATCTCCTACAACATGCTAGGATTTTGCAAGAATGGGTCTAAAATATGTATCAATTGACATACTCAGGTAATAGCAGACAATATCCTAGCCTTTTCTGTGTCAAGAAAAACATCCAGCACTACATTTTCACCTACAAAATATTCATGCACAAGCAGGTAACCGCACATAAGATACTGGCTTGCATGCTCAAGTTGCATGTGTGTACCAGTGTCCTGGCTTGTACATGCAAACATTGTGTGGGTGGCAGCTTAGGTGTTCTGTTTGGGAAACTTAGTTAACTGAGGTTTAGAAACCCTGGTGCTCTAGCATGATAAGAAATCTAGGATAAAATATTGTTGAAAGTGTTCCTAATGACTGCCATGTCTTGATTATTTCAGCTTGACTTCTGGGCTGCAAACCCCAGGAAATCCAGTTTTCCCTGGACTCTTGTCTCTTCCTGGTATCCCTGGATTTACCCAAAGTGCCGCACAGTCTTCCCTGCAGGAATTGCAGCATAGTGCAGCAGCGCAATCAGCGCTACTACAGGTAAGCTGCATATGTCTTGATATTTCACTGCCTTAAGGCTCCACTAGAGCATTAATTGTTCAATATCAAATCTTCGCTTTTAGAAAGCACAGCTTACTTTAAAGAATTGGCTACAAGGGTGATACAGTACACTCTGATAATCCAACATCCAGTTGTCTGAAGATAGCTGTTGCTCTTGGGGGACAGGACTATCATCAATGGCACTTCAGCTGACTTTCTATAAAGACTATGGATGTGTCAAATTCTTTCTTATGGGTGGTGGCATTGTAAAAGTGGGGAGGAGGAAAGAATGAGACAGATCTGACTTGTAAAATTTGTAATATCTTGATCTAGTGCACTGACCTGGGTTCTGTTCCCTAACACTAATTTTGTGATTTTAGGCAAATCACTTAATCTGTGCTTCATTTTTACAGACAGAGAAACCGTTTGCTTTGTAAAGTCTTTAAGATCTACAGATGGAAAATGATAAGGGAACAAAGAATTACCTACAGGATTTTAAAATTATACCGATATATATTGTACTAATAGAAGACATTGTTCTTGTTTGCATGCTTTGATCACTGAAATTATAACTTAAATATAGATCTTAGTTAAAAATACAATAAGGTTGTGAAGGAAGATTTAAGATTAGAAAATTAGTGAAACTCTTCTTAAAACCTCAGTCTCAAATGAAGCCATCTGGAAAACCACCCCTCTTTACCGTCTCTGTGAATCAGACTGCTTTCCTAGTGTTCTGTAGTGGCTGTAGCATAGATATAGCCTGAGTTACACCTAGGAAGGAACATAAAAGGCAATAAGAAGAGGGTTTATGAATATATCAGGAGCAAGAGAAAGACAAAGGAAGGTGTAGGTCCTCTACTTAGCAGGCCAGGAGAGCTAATAATGGACAACATCAAGAAGGCTGAGATGTTTAATGCCTATTGTGCTTCATTCTTCACTAAAAATGTAAATTGTGGCCAGATACATAACAAAATTAATATTTGCAACAAGGGGTAAGGAATGCAAGCCAATATAGGGAAAGAGCAAGTTAAAGACTATTTAGATACGTTGGATGTATTTAAATTGACAGGGCCTGATGAAATTTACCCTAAAGTACTTAAGGAATTAGCTGAAACAATCTCAGAACCATTAACCATTATCTTTGAGAACACATGAAGGATGGTTAAGGCCACAGAGGACCGGAGAAGCGCAAATCTAGTACCTGTCTTTAAAATGGGGAACAAAGAGGACCTGGAGAAATTATAGACCAGTCAGCTGAACTTGGATACGTGGAAAGATACTGGAACAAATTATTAAACAATCAGTTTATAAGCAGGTAGAGGATAATAGGTTGTAAGGAATAGTCAGCATGGATTTGTCAAGAACATATTATTCCAAACCAACCTAATTTCCTTCTTTGACAGGGTTACTGGTCTAGTGGATGCGGGGAAGCTGTATGCATGATATCTTAATTTTACTAAAGCTTTTCATACAGTTTCACAGGACAGTCTCATAATCAAACTAGGGAAATGCAGTCTAGATGAAATTACTGTAAGGTGGGTGCAAAATTGGGTCAAAGACTTACTCAAAGATGTAGTTATCAATGGTTTGCTGTCAAACTTGGAAGATGTATTGGTGTGTGTGTGGGAGTCCATAGGGGTTTGTCCTGGGTCGGGCACTAGTCAATATTTTCATTAATGACTTGGATAATGGAGTGGAGAGTGTGCTTATAAAAATGTAGCAGAGGTGGCAAGCACTTTGGAAGACCGCATTAGAATTCAAAATAACTGTAACAAATTGTCTTGAAATCAACAAGACAATAAAGACAAGTGCAAAGTACTACACTTGTGCATTTGATTTTTCCTTCCTATCTACAAAATGGGAAATAACTGGCTAGGCAGTAGTGCTGCAGAAAAGGATCTGGGGATTACAGTGGATCCCAAATTGAATATGAATCAACAATGTGATTCAGTTGCAAAAAGGGCTAATATCATTCTAGGGTGTATTAACAGGAATATCTTGTGTCGGACACAAGAGGCAATTGTCCCGCTGTATTTGGCACTGATGAGGCCTTAGCTGGACTACTGTGTCCAGTTCTGGGTATCACGCTTCAGAAGAGATAGGGACAAACTAAAGAGAGTCTTGAAGAGAGTCTAGAAGAGAGCAACAAAAATGGTAAAAGGACCTGATCGCTGAGGAAAGGCTAAAAAAACCCCAACAAACTCTGTATATTAAGTCTTGAGAAAAGAAGACTGAGAGCAGGACCCAAAAAGTCTTCAAATTACGTTAAGGACTATCATAAAGAGGATGGGGCTCAATTGTTCTCCGTGTCCACTGAAGGTAGAACAAGTAATGGCTTAATCTGCAGCAAGGAAGATTTAGATTTAGATTTTGGGGGGAGAGAGAGCTCAGTGGTTTGAGCATTGGCCTGCTAAACCCTGGGTTGTGAGTTCAATCCCTGAGGGGTTGTTAAAGAACTGCCTACGCTTAGATATACTTCCTTCCCATCTCCCTCTTCTGCAGCACAGCCAACATGCTATTCTGAAACTTCTCTTGTTAAAAGTTCTGTACCATGAACAGGAATAGTTCTATGCATGGCTTTTTGCTTTTTTAAAAGTTCCTTCCTAACCTGCTTGTTTTCTCTTTATTGAAGGCACATTCAGCTTCAGCTCTAGAGAACTATCCAGCTCAGCCTGATGGTTTTACTAGCTATCCCTCTGCACCAGGAACACCATTTTCACTGCAGACAAGTCTACCCCAGAGTGGATGGCAATAAATATCATCTTTTTCTTGACAAGCAAGACATATTTGAAGACTGAAGTGGTGGCTTGACAGAGCCTGATCCTGTTGCCATTAAGTCGATGGCAAAATACCCATTGACTTCAATGGGGACATGATCTGGCCCAGAAATTGGGACAGAGAAGCAAGACGAGAGTGAAGAGCTTCTGGGAAACTGTTCTTGTGTCAGATTACAAACAAATCCATGATTACTCTTGCTTTTAAACAATTTGGGATGTGATCCTGTGATGTGCTGAACATCTTCAACTTCCTCTGTAGCTGGGGAGCTGGGTGTTTGGTTCCTCATAGGACCAGGCCCTTTAAACACAGACGTCCTATGTAATTAGAACAATTGGCAGCCAAACGGTATGGGGAAAATGGTATTCTAAATAGTGTGTGGTATTTTTCACATCATTCTTTTCAAATTTGTATGGTATGTGTGGTACTGTAGAAAGAACATCTAGATTGAAATTAGACACTTAAAGCTGTAGACAATCCTTAGTGTAGATGCACATCTCTCGTTACCATCAGTAAGAGTTATGTGCACAGATCAAGGTCTGTGTATGGCTCTTGGGATTTATTCTCTCCTTCATATGCATGAGTAACTCTTTATTAGTATCAATAGTATGTTGAGGGGAGACTAGATCAGGTTCTTAAAATGCCATATGAAATACTGTTGTGGACCTGCTGCTGAACTGAATACTCCTCTATCTGAGTCAGAACAGAAGGAAGCCAGACAATGATGCTGTACTGTATTCTGGGATAGGAACTAGTTACTTTTAATTGAGTAAAGTTTAGCTAGTGAGGAACACTTCTTTACAGAAATGCAAACAAGCCTTTCATTTTGTCTCCAGGATATGCTCTTTACCATCCCCCTATGTTAATGGAAGTAATTGTATTGCACATAGACTACCTATCCATCACTGTTTGCTGCAGACTTTTTGTGAATGTTTACAGTCATGGACCAAATTTTGCTCTCACACTCATGTAACCAAAATGTGGTTATATTCTGTGGAATAGCAAGTGTGTAAGTGAGTGCAGAATTTGGGCTATGGATTTTTAGCATTTTTCTTTGGAAAACGTACATGATTTTAAAGGTAAATAACTGAATTAACTGCATTGGCTAGGAATGGTATGACACAGCATATGGAAAGGTCTTGCTTTGTAAGTAAATTGCAGTGTGTGCACTCATAATAATTGTAGTACCTGTGGCAGTGTGTAACACATCATTGAATATCATCTGTTTAAGAAAAACTCTTGATCAAGTTCTAAAAGACAATAGAGATGATATGCAATCATGTGATTTTAAAATAAACTGTAGAAGATATACTGTAGAACAGTTCTGCACCTAGAGTTTTACTTTTTTAAAGATGGATTCTGCTGGAAGACGTTGCTAATGTATTTTCTTTCAATGTGTGAACAAACTTTTTTAAAACATTAATGGGAATTCCTGTATTAGTTTTTAACACAATTTTTTAAAATAAGTTTACACTCATGGCACAAAGGCTTTAGTGACTATTTGCCTAGTAGTTTATAAAACACTTGAATAAACAATTTTTTACAAAAAAATTTCCTAAAGTTTTATTTTTAGATTAATCGAAATGAGAGATCGTATGGTATAATGTAGAATTTTATGCTGAACATAATTTAGTTACTTAAAAACAAACAGTGCGATAATACAACAAATATCCTGCTGAGTATGTCTGAATCAGAGCAGTATTTTAAATACATTATTTGATTATTTGGGGGGAGGGATAGCTCAGTGGTTTGAGCATTGGCCTGCTAAACCCAGGGTTGTGAGTTCAATCCTTGAGGGGGCCACTTAGGGATCTGGGGCAAAATCAGTACTTGGTCCTGCTAGTGAAGGCAGGGGGCTGGACTCGATGACCTTTCAAGGTCCCTTCCAGTTCTAGGAGATGGGATATCTCCATTAATTTATTTATTTATTTATTTTATTATTCTATAATACTTTAAACTGCATGTAACTGTCAACAGCAATAAGAGTGACACAGCTGTTTTCAAATGTCTGAAATATAACTTATCAGTGTATGAAAATCTTCCAAAGCAAGACAGAACAGTTGCTGCATACATGCTTTGATACTGAAGCTGGGAGAGATGTCTCTTCAATGTTTTCTTCAACTTGGGCCCAATCCTAGAGTGTGCTGAGCAGCCTCATTTTTCTTTGAGGTCATCTTGTGGGTTCAGCTGTCTTTTTCCAAAACTGTATTTCATTGCACAACTATTACTATCTAGCACTTGGTTAGTTTTCAGGAGGAGGAAGATAAGGTAACAGATAAGGTTTCTTGTTTCAATTTAATATCTTGGAAGATAAGCATTGTGTGTTAGTGAGGATAGATACTGTCAAACATAGAGCCTGCACCATTTTGGGGGTTAGGATATGTAGTACACGTCCAGAAACATTAAGGCAAGTGGCCAAATTTGGATCTAGTGTAAGTGGTTGTGACTCCATTGAAGACAGTGCAGTTGCTGTACCTGTTTCCATCAAATCCAAATTTGGCCATGGTATATTATGTCATTGAGTTTGCCTGTAAAATCTCTAATCTTCTTATAGTGCTTTACAACAAATATTAGGCATCAGATATGATACTTGTATACAATACATAGAAAATTTGAAAATTTGGCTGTGGTTTGGCTACAAAATATGTGATTCTGGCTACCCACTTCACTCCCCATGTAGGGAGACTGTTTCTGACCCAGCTGTATTAAAATGCGAACCACCTCAGTTAGTTCCGTTTTCCAAAGATACAGCAGATATTTAAAGTCTCTGGAGATGAATTTTATAAAGCACTAGAATGTCTTGGGTCAGGCATCCAAGTGCAGGTCAAATGTTGTCTTTTAGTTCACACCAGATGTACAGGCTTTCCTTTGGGAGTTAATACAAGGAAAAGCTTATTTAAAAATTATCCAGAAGAGCCAATGTCAATTTGCTTCCCATACTCTTTCCCACATCAATTACTGATTTGTGAATATTTTACCATAGAATACTGTAATCCGTATTAGATAAGGAACTTCAGTAACCTTGATTTTGTTAATGCAAGCAACAGTGATCACCAGTACAGTATATTTAGTTCCATGTTTTCAGTTTTTATTTGTTTAAAAAAAAAAAAATTCTGGGAATATTTGTGTTTATTTTCCAAATATTAAAACCGGGATGAAATCGAGTTTAAAAAAAATTAGAAACATTGGGGGAAAAAAGAAAACCCCAAAAACTTTCATAATATACACATTTTACTACAGTATAATTGAAACTTTTTTTTTTTTGTACAAAGGTATTTTTTGTCTCTCTGAGCTAGTAGTTTTTCTCTAAATCGTGGTTTGCGTACGCTCACATAATTTTTTTCTTCAGTGTCTTCACTCATGTTGAGTCTCTTGCAGTCTTGGAGGTAGTCCAAATTTGAAAATATGCACTCTGTGTCAATAGATCCAGAGGATACACTCAAAGCTTGCTGTGCCACTTTGCTGAAGTGGGAAGTGTCTTAATGACTGTTCCAAAAAACTAGCACATCCAATTTCACATTGTCAGGGTTAGGCAAAGTAGTAAATTCCCTTTTCAGATTTGAAATTTCATTTTTAGAGGCAAATGGTTGAAATGCTCTGGCATAATGGTCATAGTCTGCTGCAAAATTCACCCTGAGGAAGGGGTGCAACATTCCAAAAACAATCTTTGTCACCAAACTTAGGGACCATGGTCCCCTCCCATTTCTCGCTGAGCGATGTGTTGAAGGTTTTGAATGCTTTTTTGGCTTACTCATGTTCCGGGGTTGGAAAGATTTCCAAAAACAGCTGTTTTTTCTTGCCATATGTTTCTCTTGCACCTTTTGTGCTCAATTCAGCTGAAATTTTGCTTGTCAGGATCTGGTAAATGTCAGTATTGGCAAACATGTTGGCAGTAGTCAGAGAAAACTCCAGCGTTTCAACAATGAACATTACCTTTGTGTGCTGAATCTGGCGGTCATTTTGGTTATTTGCCAGTCTCTTCAGAGTTTCTGCTATAGAACCAACAAACTCAGGATGATCTAGGAGACGCACTAGCACAGCCCAAGAATTATTTACATGATAGGCAGTGAAATCCAAGCTCATCCACTGATGTGGCACAAGAAGGGTAGGTAATCGGCAGTTAGCTCTGCACTTGTCTCACATTGTGTAAAACAAAGCCTCCAAGTTGTTCGCATGCTTGAAAACGTCCCCGAATCCAATGATGGCAAAATGTCATGTCTTTCATTTCTTCTGTAACAGTAGCTGCTGACAGCACAACGTTAATCAGATGAGCAGGACAGGTAATGCTTAGCAGCTCTGGTTTCTGATTGAGTTAAATCTGTGCAAACGGAGCTATGTAGGAAGCAAAATCTGTGTTAGTTGTTGCCACATTTTCCCAAGTTAGTTGGTACATCTCAAACATGTCACTGATTGCTGCATTGACAAAACGGCTGTCAGCAGAAGGGATGAATGTCACATCAGCACAAAACAATGCGGGTTTATTTGCTTCGAAATCAAAAATGAAAACAAGGCCAAGAATCAGATGGTCCAAAGCATTAGGAGACCTGTAAAAAATCAGACTAGACACCACATTTCCATCAATTTGTTCCATCGATTTAGATACTAAAGCATCATTTTCTTTTAGATACTTACGAGTGAGATTGTCTGCATTAGGAAGGGATTTTGCTGCTGGACAGTACTGTAACACAAAGTCACCAATAGGCTCCTGCAATTAACAGCGGTTGTCTGGCAAAACAAAGAGCACACACAAATTCATTGACAGAATTGTGCTGTGTTCTTCATTAAAGCCTTGGTGTAAGATCCTGATACTGACTGTTTATCCCGACACTCGCTCTCTTTTTTTTAAGCTGCTTGTGTCGCTTGCTTTCGACATGCTCCTTTATTCAGCCAGCATGAGCACTGACCTCAATGCTGCAGTACTTGCAGTGCAATGAGTCTTCTTCACGCTCATCTTTACTTCTCTTGAAAATTTCTAAGCACTGATTTTCTTGTTGGTATTCAGGCATAGATTTGCATTTTCACCCCATGTTTACCTTTTTAGCTTATCTATCTGTAACCACCAAGAAGTTTACCTAGGTTCCTGGAGCTCTGTGTGCTGGTAGTTCAGGGAGAGACACACTGTCCCTGATAGTAAGGAAGAGCCAAGGTCAAACTCAGACTCTGCTAGATAGCCAAGGGGGAGAGAAGAGAGGCACTATGTAGAACAGGGGTGCCTGTTGGTTTGGAGAAAGATTGCAGGTGGTCCTGCTCAGAGGATGGGGCAGAGTGAAATGATTGGCAAGGGAAAGCCCAGGAAGAAGAGCTAGCCTGACCAACTGAGAGTGAAATGCCCTCCCCTGGGATCCCTGGAGGGGGGAGAAGCCATTTTGGGGGTAGTCTGGAGCCAGCCACAGAAAGGGCAGGATTGGGTGTGTGGGGATCCAGAAGAATCCAACCCAGTCCAGCCAAACCCATAAGGAGATTGACACTAAAGGAGGTATCCGGGTGGATAGGGGGCATTACATATTTTTATCTGTGGAGGCTTGATTGTTTAAATTCAGCGCTACACTAAATTGACACAAAGAAATAGGTGGGCAGCATCTCCTTGTGAGCCAATCACTGCGCAATATTAACGTTTGATTTTTCTTCCCAACCTCCCCTGTATGTGTTCTGTGCTTTACTCTATAGAACTGCCACAATCTCAGAGCTGCAGGACACAACAGTCACGTAAAGTGTTAGTGTTTAACAAAAAGAAGTACCCCTCCCCCAAAATACTGACTGGATCAATCAATGGGTGTAAATCAGTAAAAACTGAACTCCTTTTATTAAACATCTGGTAATTTATCAGTGAAAATCAGTAAAAACTGAAAAGGCAGAACACTAAATATATTTCAACTTAGTTTCAATATTCAATATTTCAATTTGCTTAATGCTCCAACACTCTGTTTCAGAAACCTTGTTGGCATCAAGGAACAACATGTTCTTGGGCAGACGCCGCAGTGAACCAAGGAGGCTATGCCCACACTGTGGTGTGTAGCTACATGTGCCAGGAAAAGGCTCTAGCAGTGGGGAGGCAGCAGGGAAAGGCTCCCCACTGCTGAGCCTTTCCCCACTGCAGGAGTCTGTCACTGCAGTGGGGAAAGGCTCTGACGGAGCCTTTCCCTGCCCAGGGGTGAAAGTAACTTAAAGGACTTACCGGTACGCCGGAGTCCTGAGCGCGGGCGTGGCCTCAACCAGAAGAGGCGGGGCCTTTCAAGATTTAAAGGCCCTGGGGCTCCGGCTGTGGCTGGGAGCCCCAGGGCCTTTAAATCACCCTGGAGCTACCAGCTGCAGAGGCAGCTGGGAGCCCCGGGGCTCAGGGGTGAATTAAAGAGCCTGGGACTCCAGCCGCCGCGGAGCTCCGGGCCCTTTAAATCACCGTGGGAGCCATGCTGCTGCTACCCACGGGGTGGCAGGGCTTGTGCGGGGATTTAAAGGGCCTCTGGAGCCCTGCAGGCCGAGGTATGTGCTGGCCGACCTTCCCGCAGCCCGCATTGGCCTGGGACGGTGAGCCAGTGGGAGCTGCGGACACGGTAGGTAAACAAACTGGCCTGGCCCGCCAGGGGCTTTCCCTAGCAGGCCGCATGCCAAAGGTTGCCGATCCCTGTAGACTTTGTCCTACAGTGCCTCTATGCTTTGTTCTCAGTGTTCCGTAGTACTTATAAGGGAAGAATGCTAGCATGTATGTTATTGGCGTGTTGGGGCATCACTCAAAGAGGGAATAGTTAAGATTGCCTTGCAGGAGTGGTGTGTACCTTTACCTTTGTATTTCCTGGTTTTCAGATGCTTAAACGTAACTAAAGCTGATATTCTGGAAAGGCACAAAGCACCACTAGGCAATCTTATAGCTGCATTAACAAAGGTTTGGGGCAATTAATTTCCTGGTTCTTTAAAAAAAATAATTTCTCAACACCTGCATGTTCCACAGCCCTGATCTCCCCCCTTCACTGCCTCTCTCTCCTTGACAAGGATTAAACCAGCCCTAGAAGGCACTGGAGGCATGTTAGGCTCTTCAGTGTCCCTGTGTCATTGCTGTGTCTCCCATCTACATTAGGGTTACCATTCGTCCGGATTTCCCTGGACATGTCCAGCTTTTAGAGTTAAAAATAGCGTCCGGGAGGGAATTTGTAAATGTCCGGACTCCCCCTCCCCCCACAGAGCACGCGCTGCTGACAGGGCAGCCGGACGGATGGTGCCACTTACATGGGGCTCCGACAGCCAGAGAGAGCCCCTCCTCCACTTCCCCCTCCTCTCCCCTGCAGCTGAGAGCACTCCCTCCCTCCCTGCATTCACAGATCACCAGCCGGCCGTTCGCACCGGCAGTCTGGAGCTCCTCCCCCTGCTCCTCCTCCCCGGTACGCTGGTCTGAGCGGCAGAGTAAGGGGGCCAGGGGGTCGGAGAAGGGGCAGGGAGGTTCTGGAGGGAGCAGTCAAGAGACGGGGGGGGGGTTGGGCGTTCGGGGGGGGCTTTCTGGGGGTGGGGGTGTGGATAAGGTTTTGGGCAGTCAGGGTACAGGTAGGGGGTAGGATCCTGGGGGGGCAGTTAGGGTCGGGGGGTCTCAGGAGGGGGCAGTTAGGGGACAAGGAACAGGGAGGCTTAGGTAGGGGGTGGAGTCCTGGGGGGCAGTTAGGGGCAGGGGTCCCAGGAGGGGGCAGTCAGGGGACAAGGAGCAGGGGGAGGGTTGGGGGTCCTGAGGGGGGCAGAAAGTGGGAGGGAGTGGAAGGGGCAGGGGCGGGGCTCCTCCCATCCTCTTTTTTGCTTGCTGAAATATGGTAACCCTAATCTACATCCACAACTGCTCAGCTCTGACTGTCTCCTTCCCTCCCCATACTTTTCTGCACTGGTCTGACCTCCCCTTTTCCCCTAGATGGAGCAGCATTGGTTGAAAGGGGCTCTTCCCCACTGCAGGAGGCAACATGGGGCAGGAGGAGACTTCTGGGTCCCTTCCCCTAATCAGGGAGCAGTGGATAGGAGAGGAGCCTCTGAGCCACCTCCCATGGCCTAGTAAGGTGTAGCCATGATGAGGAACTGTTGAAGAATTTGTTGAGGAGGGCATAGATGGCTCCATATCCTTTCCTCCAAGAAGTACGTCACTGGTGGGGAAGGTGCCCAATTCCCCCCATCATAGTTCTGCTCTCTCAGCACTTTCTAGCTCCCTCACTAATAAACACCCCCATCCTGATTACCCCTAATTTGACCACTAGCTCTACCCATGAGGCATAATAAAGGTTAAGACCATATGAGCCAATGTGGGTTTTAGCGCATTTCGAATAATCATCCCTTAAACAGCAAGTGACTCTCATAACTGCTGCTCCACTCCACTACCCACCCAAGCAAAACTATGTTCATAGTTTATGTATTTCACGCTTTTGGGGGGTTCTATTAACACCTTTAAAAATATGTAATGATTTCAGATGCTTTCTCCCAAAGAAACTGGGCAGGAAACTGTAAAACAAACTCAATCTCTGACTGCCCAAAGGGAAATACAGCAACACTCTTTCAGGGAAAAGAAAAATACCAGCTGCTTAGTCATCTTCCAAGGGACATATTTATGATCCCCATCAGGATTTCTCAGTAGGCAGCAGGGAGCAATTATTATTACTGTTATGTTTTAATAGGTTTTTACATAACTATCAAACATGTAAACGACTGTGCAGATATTGTTTCTAATTAACAGCATTATTTTCAGTAAAATCAGAAAAAAATAACATTTTCTGGAACACTGTTACTTGTGCGGGGTCTGCTTCAGGAACATGCAACGCATGAAGCATGAACCTACTTTCCCACCCCCCCGTCACCCCTCCAAGCATGCGCTGCATGGCTTCTGCTGGCTAGGGGGGAGGCAGATTTGATCCAGTTGTGCATGTACCTGGATGACTTCCCATTTGAAAGGCCACCAGGTGGCAGCAAAGAGAAGGGACTGAGGAGCAGTCAAATCGCCCAACTTTTGCCCCAAGAAAGTAATTTATAGCCCAACAAGTCACCTGATGCCTTTCAAAAGTAGCCCAGTTGGTCACAAATTCCCAAGGCTGGCAACACTCAGCTGGAGCTAAAGAGTCCAGCAGCTCAGGTTGGTACCCCCACTTCCTCTTCAAGGCCAGGCAGCGGGGTTAGAACCGCAGGAGGAGCAGAAGTGAAGATGGAGCTGTGTGGGTTGAACAGATGGGGGAAACTGGAGGGTAGTGCCGTCCCTAGGGGGGGTGTAACGCCAACAGACCCCGGTCATTGGCGGGTGGGATTTAACCGGGGACCTCTGGAGCTTAGTACATGAGTCTCTACTGCATGAGCTAAAAGCCAACTGGCTGCTAGTTAAGGCTGTAGAGCAGATACATTTTATCTCTCTCTCTCTAAGTGGTCTCGGTGCCACTAGATAGGACAGAACACAACACCCAGGAGGTGTGTGGGTAACATGGGGCCTGGGACAACCCCGCCGGCCCAGGCCCCGCCCTATTCACCCCTTTCCCCCAAACCTCCACCCTGCCTCTTGCTGGCTTCTGACCCTGCCCCCGAGCGCTGCTGGGAGCCAGCGGGGTGGGGCGGGGCGGGGCAGGTGGGCTTGGGCCGGGTCACTTGCTGCTGCCGGCACCAGGCCCACCATTAACCTCCAGGCTGCCCTGGACCCCATGTCCCGAAGTGCGGCCTCCGCCCCCCCCAAAAGCGCGGAGCCCAGGGCAGTTGCCCTGGGCCAACTTATGGACAGGATGGCTCTGCTGGAGGGACAGGATTAATTGCAGGATAGGGAACAGGCATGTGGGGCGAGAGCTCCTGGTGCAGCGGCCAAAAGCACATTACACAATACATTTGGGAGTGCGGGCAACACTAATTGGCCCACACAGGATGTGTATGCAGTGTAGTTATAACCATGTTGGTCCCGGGATATTAGCAAGACAAGGTGGGTGAGGTAATATCTTTTATCAGACATTGGTCCAATAAAAGCTATTACCTTATCACACACCGGATGGGCAGGAGACGTTAAACACTCAAAAGCCAGCCAAAACACCAGAACATCATCTTTTTTATTTTAAATCTAATTTTTTTTGAGCCCCTCTCCTGAATTTTTGGGGTGCTGACCGATAATTTTTGAGCTCTTGGGTTTGGCAATAGTGTCAGATATCATTCCCAACATTTTCTTTTACTTTCAATGGAGAACTGGTGGAAAACAACAACAGATATTGTGAGAGTTTGGGGAATCTATGTAAACTTATACATTCCAGTTGGATTTTATGAACTCTCTCTAGTCTAGATGACTGTATTTTTCAGTGTGGAGCAGAACTGCAATGTCATGGTAGGAACAGACCATGACTGTGAATCTGAAACAAGGCCTTCCAGGGGCCCGTCACCTTTGACTATCTTTCACCTATGAGACCAAGGAGTTTGCTAAAAAAAAGAGGGTGGGAGTGGGAGGACAAGGTTAAAGCAAACTGGTTCTCCCAGTTTGTTTCCAGGGTTGTGATGATCTTGGGAGTCTGTCAATGTGCAATTTATTAATTCTGTTTGCGATTATGATGTTTGTATGGTTAAGACCAGATGATTATCTTTGCTGTGGTCATGCCTCATTTCCCTTGTGTTAAGGAGCCTGGGCGAGGCACCTGCGTGTTTGTCTCTAACTAAATCATCCACATTTGACCAGATCTTGCCTGAACAGAAAATGGGCATACTGTATCCTAGGTGCAGTAGCGGGCTAGGGAGGACATTCATTCTTTATATGGCTTTAACAGCACAATGCATATGCTAACAAACGTAAAAGCTTTGTTTAAGTTTATTAGCATATGTATTGTGCTGTTAAATTGGTCAGGAGTCCTCAAGGGGGAGGAGTCGGGGGTGTGAGGGGGGGGGGAGACGGGGGACGGAAGGTATTTAAACAGTGTTTTTGATTCTGTTTCTCCCCATTGGTCTGAATTATCCATGACATTCTTACTGCATCACATCAAGTGCAAATAATTAGAGGTATGCCTCTGCTTGCACTGACTAGAGAATGTTTGGATTCCGATGTCAGCCCAGTTCTGCAGCCTGACAGGTATCAGGTGTTGTCCCCAGTGTACATAGAATTCTTCTTTGCAGCCCAACTAGTCTAACATGCATTTTGCTAACTGGAACTGGAGCAACAAAACAAAGAAAACAAATGCCTCATTTTCCAGCTTTGTGGGTGAGAGAACTATAAGTAAAGATTATAGCACCGGACACTCATAGGATCATAGAATCATAGAATATCAGGGTTGGAAGGGACCTCAGGAGGTCATCTAGTCCAACCCCCTGCTCAAAGCAGGACCAATCCCCAACTAAATCATCCCAGCCAGGGATAAATAAATAAAAACCTCTAAGGAAGGAGATTCCACCACCTCCCTAGGTAACCCATTTGAGGGCTTCACCACCCTTCTAGTGAAAAAGTTTTTCCTAATAAACAACCTAAACCTCCACCACTGCAACTTGAGACCATTATTCCTTGTTCTGGTACCACTGAGAACAGTCTAGATCCATCCTCTTTGGAACCCCCTTTCAAGTAGTTGAAAGCAGCTATCAAATCCCACCTCATTCTTCTCTTCTGCAGACTAAACAATCCCAGTTCCCTCAGCCTCTCCTCATAAGTCATGTGCTCCAGACCCCTAATCATTTTTGTTGCCCTCCGCGGGACTCTTTCCAATTTTTCCACATCCTTCTTGTAGTGTGGGGCCCAAAACTGGACACAGTACTCCAGATGAGGCCTCACCAATGTCGAATAGAGGGGAATGATCACGTCCCTCGATCTGCTGTCAATGCCCCTACTTACACAGCCCAAAATAC
The DNA here is from genome assembly GCF_002925995.2 of Terrapene triunguis. NCBI lineage: Eukaryota > Metazoa > Chordata > Testudines > Emydidae > Terrapene > Terrapene triunguis. The sequence continues at coordinate 1,076,372 of NW_020664493.1, read as the reverse complement.
CGTTAGCCTTCTTCGCAACAAGGGCACACTGTCAACTCATATCCAGCTTCTCGTCCACTGTAACCCATAGGTCCTTTTCTGCAGAACTGCTGCCTAGCCATTCGGTCCCTAGTCTGTAGCAGTGCATTGGATTCTTCCGTCCTAAGTGCAGGACTCTGGACTTGTCCTTGGTGAACCTCATCAGATTTCTTTTGGCCCAATCCTCTAACTTGTCTAGGTCCCTCTGTATCCGATCCCTACCCTCCAGCGTATCTACCACGCCTCCCAGTTTAGTGTCATCTGCAAACTTGCTGAGGATGCAGTCCACGCCATCCTCCAAATCATTAATGAAGATATTGAACAAAACCAGCCCCAGGACCGACCCTTGGGGCACGCCGCTTGATACCAGCTGCCAACTAGACATGGAGCCATTGATCACTACCCGTTGAGCCCGACGATCTAGCCAGCTTTCTATCCACCTTAACTTATCCACCTTAACTTGCCGGCAAGAATACTGTGGGAGACCATATCAAAAGCTTTGCTAAAGTCACGTAATAATACATCCACTGCTTTTCCGTCATCCACAGAGACAGTTATCTCATCATAGAAGGCAATTAGGTTAATCAAGCGTGACTTGCCCTTGGTGAATCCATGCTGACTGTTTCTGATCACTTTCCTCTCCTCTAAGTGCTTCAGAATTGATTCCTTGAGGACCTGTTCCATGATTTTTCCAGGGACTGAGGTGAGGCTGACTGGCCTGTAGTTCCACGGATCCTCCTTCTTCCCTTTTTTAAAGATAGGCACTACATTAGCCTTTTTCCAGTCATTCGGGACCTCTTCCGATTGCCATGAGTTTTCAAAGATAATGGCCAATGGCTCTGCAATCACATCCACTAACTCCTTTAGCACCCTTGGATGCAGTGCATCCGGCCCCATGGACTTGTGCTCGTCCAGCTTTTCTAAATAGTCCTAAACCACTTCTTTTTCCACAGAGGGCTGGTCACCTCCTCCCCATGCTGTGCTGCCCAGTGCAGGAGTCTGGGACCCTGATAACCTTAAACCAGCTGCCTCAGGAATCTGTCAGGAACTTTGCTGAAAATATGTTCCTCATCTTAGCAATGGAGCTAAGACTTCTCACACATCTGCCCACCTTTATTCGAATGACCCTCCTTCTGATCTGACAGCTCAGGCATTGTCAGTTTCATCTAGAACAATTTACAAACTTGAAACCTAATCCTGTAAACCCTTAATCATTTGATCAATCCCATTGAAGATAGGGTGACCAGATGTCCCGATTTTATAGAGACACTTCCAATTTTGAGGGCTTTTTCTTATATAGGCACCTATTACCCCCCCCTCTCCCCCCATACCGATTTTTTACACTTGCGATCTGTTCACCCTAATTGACGACAATGTGACTATTTGCATGTCTATGGACCCCTTTTGTGGTAAGAGTTTCAGGAGTCTGTTCTGTTCCTATAAAGGAAGTTGAATGTCCCATTGAAATGCAATGTTTGGGTACAATACCATAAAGCAGTTTAGGATACAGTTCTACTTAAAATTTGTCTTTTAATAAGTCATACATATGCTGAAATGGCTCCTTACCCAACTCCCATATTCCACATAAACAGACTGAAATACTACATATTTTAGGGGAAAGTGAGTAGTTAAGCATGTTGATGTTTGTATATACAAACACCCATTTCGTCACTGTACTGGAAAATATAGCTGAACTTAATTTTCTATGGAATTTGAAGAAAGTTTAACAGCCCCAATTGTTTTCTGTGTTAGTCAGTGTGAACCTGCAAAAATTACATGCCTTCTAAGAGAAAAGAATCAGTCCATACTTACTGGAAAAAAAAAATTCCTTCCAACTGGTGTTCAGAAGAGTGCTACAAGACATACATAACCTCATGAGCAGAGGGCGGAGAAGATACCCTCCCACATTATGACCAGCAAAAATAATAATAATTAATAAAATCTCAAATAGGCAGAGGTTCACGAATTTGCAAACCTAAAAACCTGTGTTATGCGTTAAACCACCTCACCACGTACCAGGTTTATGAACATTAAAAAGTTAACTGCAAAAGAACACTGAAGCCCATTAACCGGAATGTGTGCCAGCCAGCATGCCCTCACTGACTAAAGGTGCAGTCACACCTGAACAGCTAAAAATTAACCTTGCCCTTTTAAGCTAAACTGAGTCATGTCACTGGCTTCATCTCTGTTGTTACATAACAGATAACAAAACTCCAGTGGGGCATTGTGCTGGCACATAGGGTCTCAGGTACTTGGTGTGCTTTTTCAGAAACTTTTTTCGGAATAGTCATGTAGGTGAAATAGCTGATACTTATGATTATGCTATTTCTATGCATGTATATTCATCTTGGTATCTGAAGTTATGCATATTAGCTATAAGAACAGGAGTACTTGTGGCACCTTAGAGACTAACAAATTCATTTGAGCATAAGCTTTCGTGGGCTACAGCCCACTTCTTCGGATGCATAGAATGGAACATATATTGAGGAGATATATATACACACATACAGAGAGCATGAACAGGTGGGAGTTGTCTTACCAACTCTGAGAGGCCAATTAAGTAAGAGAAAAAAACTTTTGAAGTGATAATCAAGATAGCTCAGTACAGACAGTTTGATATCTTGATTATCACTTCAAAAGTTTTTTTCTCTTACTTAATTGGCCTCTCAGAGTTGGTAAGACAACTCCCACCTGTTCATGCTCTCTGTATGTGTGTATATATATCTCCTCAATATATGTTCCATTCTATGCATCCGAAGAAGTGGGCTGTAGCCCACGAAAGCTTATGCTCAAATAAATTTGTTAGTCTCTAAGGTGCCACAAGTACTCCTGTTCTTTTTACAGATACAGACTAACACGGCTGCTACTCTGAAACCTCATATTACCTATGTTTACTACATGTTTGCTCCTGTGGTTATGCCTAAAGGTGTTTAACCAGCACATGAAGGGACAAGTCAAGTTGAATGGCCCATTAAGGAACACTTAACTCACAATGGCCCCTGGAAAACGCCTGTCTACACTTAGTAGACTTTTTGTGAATGTTCTAACTAAAATATGGTTGGGGGTGATGGACATGTAACTTGCCCATGCGACTCCAAACACCATCTTTCACAGTAAGAACAGATTTCCCTTTACTTGACACTTGGCAGAAGCTAAAAGACCCTGGCCTGGAAACATATCCATTTTGCCTCTTTCCTGCTCTGGCCAATTTCCTGCTCCAGCCTCTGGACTATGAACATATATACTAATTGGAGCATTCTAACCAAGGGACTGAGGACTTTAAAGTAATCTGGAGCCTTCACCCTTCATATTTCCCTGAGCCTTTGCAGATGGACTTATGAGTTGGATATGGTACAGAGACTGTTCTAGCCTCATTGATTGCTGATTTCTCCCTTGCAATGGACAAAGACCAGATGTCTGTTGACTTTCTCACATGAGTCAGCAGCCTTTGATACCTGTGGTATAAGCAACATAGCCCTTACTTGAGTGGTTTTGTTCTTTCCTCTCCAAATGTCAAAGCCTGTTCCCATTGAACTCAATAGCAAAATTCCTTTTGATCTCAATGGGAACAGGATTTGGCCCCAAGAGATCAGAGAATGTGATTTTGATCAATTGCTTATCTGTCCAGAGACAGTTCTCATGCCTGTTCTGCCAGGCTGGTTTTGATTGCCCCTCCTGTATGTCACACTGAGGAAAATAATAAAACAAGTTAGGCTGTAGTTCTATCAAGATGTACATGGCACACAGTTCTATGCCTCTTCCATCAAACCCAGATGGTGCAGCATCTTTGCTTTCCTAGTGCCTGGAGGAGAGCAATACTTAGATAAAGGCAAGCTGGCAGAAGCTTAGTTTGGACATAAGGGAGGCACTGATAGTGTGTTAAGGGAAAGTGGGGTGATTATCCTTCCTATCCTTCTTTCATTTAAGAAGTTTTCAATTTGGGGTGCTGCTGGATCCTCAATGACACCTGGAAGTACAGATGGCACCAGGGGCCCAAAGCATCATTTTACAGCTGCATCTGCTTAACAGATGTAGTTGTAAAATTTTAGACAGGTAAGGGGGGTGTTGGTGGAGATGGGGAGAGCATGGGGTCACCGAGCTGGGGGCGAGGCAGGGAGGAGTCACATGGAGGGTCACGTGAGGTGGTCACATGCCCTCTTTTGTGTCCCTCCCATGAGTGCAATACCGGCAAGAAATGATTTCCACTTGCACCACTGCCTAGGTGAAAGCAGTTTTCTCCAGCTTGTCTGCAGAGACCTAGGGTTTTAAGGAATGGAAAATCCCGGGAAGAGAATAGAGACAGCAAAGCCAGAGCAGGGGTTTAAAAGCACTAAGGCTTGGTCTACACTAAGTTGACATAAGGCAGCTTATATCGACCTAACTCTGTAAGCGTCTACACTGCAAAGTTGCGCCCACCAATGTAAGTCGCCCACTACACCAACCTAATAACTCCACCTCTGCGAGAGGCGTAGTGCTTAGATCAATATAGTTAGGGTGATGCACAGGGCCGTCCCTAGCCATTTTGGTGCCCTATGGAGCGCCCCCCCCGCGGAGGGGGGAGGCCTCTGTGGGCTGGGGGGGAGGAGGGGCTGGTTCCAGGCCTCCGCAGTGGGGCAGGAGCAGGCCAGGGAGGAAACCGCCCTCCAGCACAAGCTGGCAGAGCGGAGCGAGTTGGGGCCGGGTTGCTCCACTTCCTGCTGCCCGGTGATTGCAGGGCAGCCCTGAACCCGGACTCATGGGGTGGCGGGAAGTGGAGTGACCCAGCCCCAGCCTGCTCCGCTCTGCTTCCCTGGACCCTGGCTCCCAGCCTTGAGGTTTGGGGGCAGGGAGGAACTGCCCCCCAGCACTCACCGGCAGCGCAGCTGGGAGCCAGGGGAGCGGAGCGGGCTGGGGCTGGGTCGCTCCATTTAGCGCCGCTGGTGAGTGCAGGCCTGACCCCTGCTGCAGTCCTCAGGGGAGTGGGAGCGGGGCTGGGGCGGAGCAGAGGCGGGGCTGGGGCGGAGCAGGGGCAGGGGCCATGGGGAAGAGGCAGAGCAGGGGCTGGAGCAGCATGCAGCTGCATATCACACCAGGAAATTTGGTGCCCCAAATTTCCTGGTGCCCTACGCAGCTGCATACTTTGCGTATGGGTAGGAACAGCCCTGGTGACACAATGTCTGTGTAGACATTGCATTACTTACATTGTCTGTTGGCTGTCAGCCCCGCACCAGGCTCATAGCTGGAGCTCCCCCTGCCCTGGGGCTGACAGCCTGGCTGTCAGTCCTGCACGGGGCTCACAGTGAGAATCACACTGTCAGCCCTGGGGCGGGTGGACTCCAGCTATGAGCGTCGCACGGGGTGGGGCGGCTCCAGCTGTGAGCCCCACGCAGGAGGATGGGTGCTCCAGTTATCAGTGCCCCACACTGCCCCACACTATTAAGTTGGTGGAAACACTCCTGATGAGGACATGCACCACCAACAGGGCGCGTAGTGTGGACATAAACCACTGCAGTAATTACTGTGGGTGGCTGTATGCCAACTTAAATTAGTAAAAAGCAACAGAGGGTCCTGTGGCACCTTTAAGACTAACAGAAGTATTGGAGCATAAGCTTTCGTGGGTGAATGCCCACTTCATCAGACGCAAGTAATGGAAATTTCCAGAGGCAGGTATAAATCAGTATGGAGATAACGAGGTTAGTTCAATCAGGGAGGGTGAGGTGCTCTGCTAGCAGTAGAGGTGTGAACACCAAGGGAGGAGAAACTGCTTCTGTAGTTGGATAGCCAGTCACAGTCTTTGTTTAATCCTGATCTAATTGTGTCAAATTTGCAAATGAACTGGAGCTCAGCAGTTTCTCTTTGGAGTCTGGTCCTGAAGTTTTTTGCTGTAAGATGGCTACCTTTACATCTGCTATTGTGTGACTAGGGAGGTTGAAGTGTTCTCCTACAGGTTTTTGCATATTGCCATTCCTGATAACTGACTTGTGTCCATTTATCCTCTTGCATAGTGAGGATACGCAAGAGGATAAATGGACACAAGTCAGATATCAGGATATCAAAGACTGTGACTGGGGCCTATTTGGGGAATCAAAGGGAGCTTAACTGACATGGTTCTCCAGTTTGTGGGTCCAAACCCACAGACTGGTGAGCATCCAGCAGGGGCATTTTGCCAGGGCTGTGACACACCCCTGACTAGGGCTTTGAAGATGATGAGTGACTCATCTGACAGAAGGGGGATGAAACTTTATTTAGGGCAGGCTCTGCCCCAGACACTCTCTTTCTCTCACAACCACATACACCAGCCGAGCAATCGCCAGCAAGTAGAAGGACTGCTGGAGGAAGAGGGACCTACCTGCCTCTCACAGAGACTGGGCTGAAGCATGCACAGAAGGGGGTGAGCATAGACTCAGGGCAGAGGAACAGGGTATAGGTGTTTGTTGTTTTAGATATTTCTTGTGCTAAGAGCATTATTATTTGTGTTACCATAGCGCCTAGGAGTCCCAGTCATGGGTCAGGGCCCTATTGTGCTAGGCACTGTACAAACACAGAAGCACAAGACAGGCCCTGCCCCATGGGGCTCACGATCTAGGTAAAGGGGTGTGTTTAAGAAGTTCCTTTGCAAAGCCTGTGTGTTCCTTGCTTTATCTGTCACATGTCCCCAAAGAGTTAAACTAAACCCTACAGTTCCCATGAGGTGGGGTTCTGAGGGATGCCTGTATAAACTGCTGGGGAGACTTGGAGGGTTAGTATTGGTTTGGGGGCTAGGTCAGCTGGCCTGTGGGATTCCATTCCCAAAGGAAGGGGCACCCAACAGGGAGTCTGCCCCTCTGAAGTGTGCCTGAGAGCCCAGATCCAGAGATGGTGCCTGGATGCTGCTCAAACCCAGTGGGTGTGGAAGCCCATGAGATCCAAAGGTTGGGTCCAATATAGCAGCCTGGTGCCCATCCACGGGGAGGACATGTAACAGGTATTAGGCAAAATGTAATTAAATGTATTGGCAGCAATAGGGAAGCAATGGATATAGAGGGAGAATTAAAGTGTGATGGAGAAGATAAGTCATAAAAATATAATTAATGCAACTAAGTGAGAGAAAGAGAGAAAATGGCTCATTGAATTAACATACTATGACATTTTGTCCTATGTCCTTAGAAGGGGCTGACACCTTCCCTCCGCCCCCCCCCCCCACACACACACTCTTTGTAAATGGTTTTGTCTTTATTTTCACACTCTAATTACAGCCAATTTGATGCAGTACTAAAGCAACGAGTTTCAGGAAGTCTAGCAAATGTCCATTGACCCGTATAATTCCTGGGCAATGTAAGGAGTTAAAGGCTGAAAAAGTTTCCATATATTTTTACAGTGTCTCGCACAATAGAGCTTCAACTTGGTTGGCCTCTAGGTCCTACTGTAGTATAAATGTTTATTAATAATTAATAATTTTAAGGTGTCTCATAAGCTTACGAGGAGAAGGAGTATTCACTATGCTCCTTGAAATCTCACTGGCGTCCTTACATTATTATATGTATTGCATTAGTACCTAGGGACCCTAAGCAAAATTGTGGCCCCATTACACTGGATACAGTAAAGGCGCAGCTCAAGAAACAATCCCTGCCCTGGAGAGTTTACAATCCAGCTTTGACTTCTTTTCCTTTTTTGCCGTGGCTTTGAAAATGGTGCCATTCATTGCTGATGTGTGTAGAAATCATGCCCAGAGACGATTCTGCAGGAACTACAAGTGCTGGGCCAAATTCAGCCCTGGAATAAAGTCATTGAAACCAGTGGAGTTACTCCAGAGAAGAACATGACCCATCAGACTTTGTTTTTGTAAACATTCTTCCCTCACCTGGGTAACTAATCCCTTGAGGACTGGCTCGCAGGTGAGAGCTTGTTCTTCTGTCACTCTGCTTTTCTTCTCAGACACTTTAACAAGCTGTGTGCCATTTGAGGGGGTGTCTTCATTACGGCTTGTGAGGTGATAAGGATTTCTCTATAATGAGATGGATTCCGGGAAAGGCTCCCTTGGGAAAGAGAGTAAGGAGACTCTAGTTGGTAAGTATTCCTTCCATTCTTACTGTAAAATAACCCCAACAAACGTGTGTGTGTGTGTGTGTGTGTGAGTGAGTGAGAGAGAGAGAGAGAAGTTAAGTGTGGGTCAAAGGCCTCAGATTGCTGGCCCTGGATTCCTCCATCTTCATGGACAGCACTTGTGCCAGCTTCCCCACTGTCCTGCCAGTATGTCTCAACCCTTATCTGAGGACTGACACCTATAGGGGATAGGCTAATTCAGAGTCCATACCCATACAATCCTTAGCCTCTCTCTGCTAAGACTAGCCGTGATGGTACCAAATGGTGCCAATTACGCAGGTGGTTTTGTAATGAAGGCTCCTGAGAATTGGACTGAGACAACCAACTCATTTCACCTAAGTCACCAAGCAACTGAACAGGTAACAGCTTTCAGTCAGTGGTCCAATATGGACTGGAACTATTTACCAGTTCCATTCTTTCTAGTTTTTTCACTGCACCCATTGCCAGGGTGTCGGAGCTCCTACAGGTAAAAGACTCCATATTCCATTACGTATCCCTGGAGCCATCCAACATCCCCCTGGTTTTTTTTTTTAATGGTTACTAATTTTGTGTGATAATTATAGGTTAGATAGACAATCTATGCTGCTAGCATTTTGGCTTTAGCAATCAAGAGCAACATAATCCTTATGAAAAAGTCCTATAGATTTTAATAAAGCATTATAAACGTTCTATAGGGTTTTAGACCATCTTATAGAATTCTAGGATAGGGATATAATTCTCTATGATAGTCTATAGGGATCCATAAACCTATATAAAGGGTAGTATTTTCTACTAAATCCTATAGGACTTTTCCATAAGGGAACATCTTTCTTTCTCTCCAAAACATGTGGCCTTATATTCACTTAGTTCTGTCTCTCACAAAGTGATGGTCAAAGCACCAATAGTGCTCAGCTCTGTACAAGATCCCAAAATAAAAACAGTTGTGGTGCCAGAGGCCTGGCCCTTCAAAAGACAGACACAGAAGAGACTTGAGGCACTGGGAAACTCAGAGGAAGAAATAACTTGGAAGATTTTTTATGTTATTTGTTTCTATTACCTCACTTTGGGAGGGCATCGGGTAGGGAAAGCTAGATCCACAAAGGGACATAGGCATGGCCACGCTGACATGCAATGCCTAACATTCAGGCATCCTGCCATCCAGTGGAATCCTCGGCCCCGAGTTAGGCTCCCTATTCAATGCATGGGAAGCGTCTGACACCTAAGAATGGAATTCATACAAGCTGAATGGGGAGCGCCTGAAGCTAGCCAGTAGGAAATGCTCAGGAGAGGGGTGCGGCCTAAGCCCTGGGCCTCAAAGGGACAGTCCTGGAGTTAGGCTCAGGTCAATCCTTTGTAGCAAGAAAAACACACAGTGAGAGCGCCTTCTTTCCATCCCCCATGATAGCAAATAGCTCCGGGGTTAGGACTGTCTCCTGGGATGTGGGAGACCTGCTTTCAGATTCCTGCTCAGCTGCAGGGAGTGGAATCTGGGTCTCCCATGTCCTAGGTGAATGCCCTAACCACTGGGCTGTCAAATGATTCTTTTTCTAGCCTAATGAATATTTAGCTATTTACCCAAAGTGAAACCGCTTCAACAGGAGAGACTGAGGGAAACCTACATCAGAGTAACTAATACCCTAGTGGTTAGGGCACCCGTGTGAGAGGTGGAAGCACTGTATTCAAATCCTGCCTCTGCAGTAATCAGCCCAGGTGAGCGGTCTAACAGCCATCACCACACCTGACTTTTGTGCGAGTTAGGCGTGCTCCAAGAACGCCTACCAGATCAGGCCCTGGCACAATAGGGTGAGGGAACATCTAGTTTATGAATTGTATTAGGGCACTGAGCACCTTGGGGGTGTCAGGACAGAGAAGGCTTTGCATGCGCCCATCAGCAGAAACGTAGCCACCTAGGAGACGTTACCAGTGGGAACTTGGGAACTTAGGGCTCAGTTGAGTGAGAGCTTTGAGGATCTCAGTGACATGTAAATGTTGGCCATAGGCACCTAAGTAAGTCCCTTGGAAGATCTAGCCCAGAGTCTTTAGGAAGGATGTGAATGACAACAGTGGCAGCATGGTGAACAGGGATACAAGTATGATATTTTAAATCAGAGTAACTTTTGAGCTGGAAAGAAAAGCTCTGTTGAAACCTACAGCCTAGCTGGGTGTAAAAGGGGCAGGGGGAGAGGGGATGATGGCACGGTTGGAGGTGGGGAGGATGACGAAGGCCAAGAGGTACAATATGCCTTTTTTCAGCATCTGTAAAATTCTTCTGTGATTAAAACATGGCCCTGCTTCTTGAGCAATCTTTCACACTTGGAGCTGACAGTGAACCAATGTTGATACAAACGTCTCCCATTATTTGTTCACATTGCATTTGATCATAAGAGTGAGTAGGACATTCAGCTGATGGAAGAAACATTTATCCTCTTGCCTATTACTTAATGTACCAGCTATAGCCTGACACTCCAGTGATGGCAAATGAATCTGACTAGGGCAGGATGTATGGTGGAGAAGCAGCATAGACAATGTTTTTAAATTTTTAACACTAATCCCTGAGGGTCCTAGTCTGGCCTCAGCCATATGTACCTGAGCTTTTCATGGTAATTTACTCAAGAGAACTGCTCAAATCATTGGTTCCAGCAGTGGCAAGACCAAATGATATTTTTCTGGCAACTGGCCTGAACCTAACCCCTAGATTTGTGTCTTTTCTGTTACAATGAGTCAGAACAAAAGCCTGGAGTCAAACTCTCCCAAATGTAGAGTATTAGTGTAAGATGCACACACAGTTCTCATGCAAAAAGCTTGAACAGAAAAGGCAGGATGTTCCAAAGAAGGCCTGAAACTCGGTCCTCTTGGGCCCAAACCTCTCAACCTGTGATTGATTAAATCTGTTTCAAGGACCTCAGAAATGTGGAGCAGAGGACTGCAGAGCTCAGCATTGTCTCCTCAGGGATTGTGGTGGGGGAAAAAGATTTTAGAAGTTATACAAGGAGAAGGTTTCTACACAGGGCGAAGTTTGAATCCCAAGCAGAGCAAGTGAGCAGGGAAAAGACCTTAGTTCTGGTATAGGAGTCCTCATACGGGGAAGAGCAGCCCCCACCACAGGTTGTGTTCAGCCCAGTGCGGGAGCAGGTTGTCTGGAACAGCCTCTACACTCAGAGCCTGTGAACATAGAATATCAGGGTTGGAAGGGACCTCAGGAGGTCATCTAGTCCAACTCCCTGCTCAAAGCAGGACCAATCCCCAGACAGATTTTTTACCCCAGTTCCCTAAATGGCCTTAAGGATTGAACTCACAACACTGGGTTTAGCAGGCCAATGCTCAAACCACTGAGCTATGCCTCCCTTGTAGCCTGCTCTGAGCCCCTAGCTGTCTTCCTCTCCAAGTAGTGGAGAGACATGGAGCGAAGAGGCGGAGGAGGCAGCAACATTCAGTTTCTCCGTAGCATGCCCACAAAAATCAATTACAGTCACACTTTCCATTGAAAAATTGATTCCTGCAGCTGGTCTTCCCCTGGGATGGCTCCCTCCACCTCTCCTGTCCTGGTTCCTATTGCTTATGCCCCAGCTCCTCCTCTTGTGTGGGGCTTGGCTGGGCTGGATTTGTCACACCCTTCCTGTGGAAAAATCTCTGGCTTTTCCTTGCCTCATTGCAGCTCTGCTCCTAAGTACCCCCTCCCCTGATAAAAACAAAACAAAACCTGGCACCTGGGGTCTCCAGGCTCTTTCCCGACACAATTAATTAATAATAATACAGTGCTGAGGAAAGGCAGCAGGACCAGAGAGTGAAAAGAACTGCCCAGAGGGCTAGTCACACATCTGCACATTTTGACAATCACTGGTTTAAAGCTTTTCTGGCATTAGGTGAACGGGCCAGCTCTCTACACCAGGAGTTTCAAACCTAAACTGTCCTGGAAGGCCCTGTCATTTTCCTCATGTAGAGCTTCTTTGTTGTGCCAGATGTTTTACTATAAACTCAGCAGATTGACCAGGCAACTGACAACGGTTCCCGTCTTCTTATTCTGTAGCAGATAAGAAGGAAGGAATTGGGGCCTGTGGCTGGATCCTGGTTTCTCTTTCATTCCTGTTCGTGCTTATTACCTTTCCTTTCTCCATCTGGATGTGCTTAAAGGTAAGCTGATGGGAATTGGAGCACTGAGAGAATGGTCTATTACTACTATGTATTTCACGAGGACAAAAGCCATTTGTACCCCATGTTATGGGACAAAGGATAATTTTTGTAGTTAAGGTTCAAGACTGGGATGCAAGGGTTCTGTGTTCTGGTCCATGTTCATCCCCAGGCTTCCTGTATAACCTCAGACAAGTCATTTAAATTGTCTGTGCCTTCAGCTCTCACACAGGGATACTACTTCCCTACTTCACTGGGATAGTGTGAGAATAAATAAATGAATGTTTCTGAGGTGCTGGGGATGAGAGACCTAGAAAAACTGATCAATATTTGAACAAACAAATACAAATGCAGGTCCACATCTTGGACCACCCATGGAAAAAAATAGTAGGTGCTTAGCACCCACTGGCAGCCAAGCTCCCTCCCCCACCCCCCTCCAATCGGCTCCTTCCCTTGCCTCCCAGTGCCTCCCGCCCACCACGACCAGCTGTCCCACGGTGTGCAGGAGGTGCTGGGAGGGAGGAGGAGAAGGAGCGGGAACGGGGCGCGCTTGGGGGAGGGGCAGAACTGGGTGGAAAGAGGCGGGGTGGGAGCAGAGGGGGGCCGGGAAGAGGAGGGGCAGGGCAGAGCGGGGGCGGGAAGAGGTGGGGCAGGGGTGGAGGCAGGAAGGTGTGGAGTGGGGGTGGGGCCTGGGGCTGAGTGGGGGTTGAGCACTCCCAGGGAAAGGAAGAAGCAGGTGCCTGTGATCACATGCATAAGTATTTGCAGGATTGGGGCTTGATATTCCACAGCAAGGGGCTAGAGGGAGACCAAGATCAAAAATGTGTAATTACCTACACATCTTTTGCTATAATTATTTTGTCATTTCCATGTGGTCTGAAGGATAGAAGGTCAGGCAAGAGGGAAGGGTGGTGTTAGTTTATTATTTATTTATTATTTATTATTTAAAAATATTGTCCTAGATTGTCAAAGAATATGAGCGTGCTGTTGTATTTCGGCTGGGACGTATAGTGTCTAAAAAAGCAAAGGGCCCAGGTGAGTAAATGAGGTTTTATTATGTTTTCACTGTAACCAGATGTTCTGCATCTGAGGTTCTCTCAAGTCCTTGTTCAGAGAATGGGTGATGCAAGGAATCTGTCCAGGGCACAGTAAAAAGGCCAAAGTAATTCTTTGTCCATGAGCCTGTCCATCTGCTGCTTGTTTTCTCTATATTGCTGTTTAGAGAGGTAACCAGCAGATCCTGAGATCTAAACCTGGCTTTATAATAGACTAAAGATCACATGAAGGGGAAGGATGATCTTGTGCTTAACACACTGGACAGAGACTTAGGAGATCTGAAGTCCATTCCCCATTCAGCCACAGACTTCCTGTGTGACCTTTGGCATGTCACTCAATCACCCTGGACTTCAGTTTGCCATCTGTAAAATGTGGATAATAATACTTCCCTTATCTCACCCTTTATCAGTCTTGTCTATTTAAAGTTGTAAGCTCTTTGGGGCAGGAGCAGTCTCTTATTAAGTATGTGTACAGCGCCTAGCACAACACTTGGTATCATAGTTGGGGCCTTCAGGTGCTATTGTCATTGGAAACGATCACTAAGAAGAAGACTGTTCTCTACATTATTATAACAAGTACCTTTGCACCGTGCGGATGAAAAACAATCCATTGGAAAAGGTACAGTGAGATGGTGCAAACGTGGAGTAGGAATGGAGGAAGAACCCCCTTATCACATAACCATCTCGCTTCCTCTGCAAAACAACCATGTGGCCCAAAAAGTGGGCAGGGCCAGGGGGTTGAAGGAGGAGCCACACTAAGTGGCTAGTTTCCCCTGACCCACCATCCTGAAGAGCTAACAATCTAAATAGACAAAAGTTTGAGAGGGGAAACAGAGGCACAGAAAAAGGAAGTAACTTGCCCAAGGTCACATGGCGGAGCTGAGAACAAAACGGAGTTCTTCTGACTCCCAGTCTAGTGCACTATCTACTCAACCATACAGCAAAAGAAATGCTGTGGTAATGAAATATCAGTATAGCTCTGAGGACCATTCTCATTACACAATAGAAAGAGTTATTTTCAGAGGTTTGCTTCATATGCGATCAGAGCTTAGCCTTCAGATAAAAGTGTTTCAGCTTTGGCCTTTTCTTCTTTTTTGCAGGTTTGATCATAGTCCTTCCATGTACGGATGTTTTTGCCAGGGTTGATCTTAGAACTGTTACCAGTAACATTCCTCTACAAGAGGTAACAACCACTCAATAGTCATTTAAACTCAAAATCAAACCTAAAGCAGTTTTAGTTTTTAACATGTCAAACTAAGAAAGCAGTTTTATTGTCTCACAGTCTTTGGCAGCGGTACAGACTTAACTTCATTTGCTGTACTTGTTTACTTCCAAATGCTAGCGCCAGAATAACACTGGAACCTAATCAAGCCTACAACCCTACCAGCTCAGGTTACAATCTTGTCACTCCCAGCAAGTCAAGCAGGCTTTTCTTATTGACTTTCAGCATTCTGGATTAGAAAAAGAGGAAAGTGAGATTAGAGCTGGAGATGTGGGGAGGTCCAAAGATGAGAGAGAGGGAAATCCATGGAAATCAAGCAATAAACTAGAGTGGGATCCCCAGTAACTATTTTTCCTAGTAAGTAGAAGATCTGGTAACTAACTGATTAGATTCAAAACTTATCATCATTACGAAAGCCTTCACTGAAGTCACTTAGAAAGTTAATGTTGTTCCAGACAAAACAATGAGCAAAGACCAAATTTGTCACATTTGGTGCCTACGGATATGTAATTTAATACGTACTTAGGTACCTTAACAAATCACCTTGAAGTCAAAGGAAGCTGCAGGCGCTCGTCATCTCTGAAAAGCTGGCTTTAATAGGGATTTTGGGCCTTCTCTTTAGGCACCTAGGGTTGAAAATGTTAGCCAAAGAAGTTCATTTTTAAAAATAGTCAATGGGAAATCTCCCCCTCTCCAAAAAAAGGTTTATTTACATGTAGCTACAGTACTGTGCTTCTACTTGAAGAGTTGCCATTTTATTGTGCTTTTCTGAAGAAAGGAGAAACAAGAATCAGTGGCGATAGAGCCACAACGTTTCCGTGTTACAGATCTGAGAAATCTTTATGATATAGTGTGCTGCTAGAGATTGTTCGTAAATATTCCATCCAAAATTTAAATGCCTGTGGCCTGGAGTAAATATGCTTAAGGAACCTCCTAGGTTTTAAGAGCTCATGGGTCTTATTTTATGTAGTGTCAAATTCACTGAGTCTAAACTCTGTTACCCCCTTTGACCCAAGTGGTCAGTATTCATGGTCTTGTGGGTTGTTTCCATTAGGAGGAAAAAATGATGATCGAGGCAGATATTTCTTCGATGCAATCCTGTTTATTTACAAAAAATGTACCAAGTCCTGTTTCCCTAAATACAATAGGAATCAAACAGCAGGAGACCGTTTCTTTGCTCATAGTTTCCCACCTATTTCCATCAGCACTCTGTGCAAAAGCTCCAACTCTTAGCCATTTCTCAGGGTCATACTACAAGTGCTCCTCTGGCTGAACATAAGAACGGCCATACTGGGTCAGACCAAAAGTCCAGCTAGCCCAGTCTCCAGTCTTCCGACAGTGGCCAATGCCAGGTGCTTCAGAGGGAATGAACAGAGCAGGTAATCATCAAGTGAACCATCCCCTGTCACCCATTCCCAGCTTCTGGCAAACAGAAGCTAGGGACACCAATGCATCTGGGGCTTCCTTGCTGCCTTCTTTGTGTGCTTCTATGGTACTGATCCTCCTCTCTCTCTCATACACAAACTGCATTTCATTCAGACCCCAAGGAAAACCTCTCAGAGTGCATGGCTCAACTCCTATTCCAGCCTTGCATGTGGCCTATATTTGTGGGTGGTGGCTCCCTATTGTTTCAGCTCTGGATTCCATAAAGGAGCTTAACTGCTTCTTACTTTTATCCTGTATGAAGAGTGACTGTCATGCCCACCAGCTTCAGTGAAGTTTATCCCAACTCCCAGCATAACACCCTGTTAGAAAGACTCCATAGATGGAAAGTCAGCTGGGGTGGAGGGGAAGCTGATGTAGTGAAAAGGGGAGCGGGGAGATGACATGCAGGAGGGATGAAGAGAGCCAGCTCTGAACATGGGTAGGTCTGTACAGGAAGGAAGGTGGCCATAATAGCCTGGGAACATTCTTACGCAATATATCCTCACTGCAATCTCTTCTGGCAGGGCTTCTATGGAGCCCTTGGCTGCAAACTAAAGTTGCCTCCCACCTATTCTGGTGGTAAGGCAGCGGTGGAAACATCACCTGTGCTCCAGCAAGATGAATTGTTCACTGGGGCACAGGGGATTTACGGCTCCCTTCACCAGCGTTGGTGAATGTGGCCTGGCATGCTACGTAAAGGGACCCCACAGACCATTTAAGAACATGTCATCCAGTTGTTGCATTTTTTCCCTGTCCTTGTGCCTATGATTTTTAAATTCCATGAACCTGCCTATGATTATTCCAAGGCAAATGCACTCAGAATCATCACAAATGGTTAACATATTACTGGTCGAGTCATTTAAATACTTTGCACAAATGTTGCTTTGGTTTAGAGGTTGTAAATCCAGGGTGTTGCCATTGAAATCAATTTACCTTGATTTCTTCGAATTATAGTGGCTTCTTGTCTCACTACAGGAAACAAACATCTCCATAACATTGGGATTTGTGTGTCCTGGATGATTATCTAATCTCTGTATGTTTGTTTTTCGTAGATTCTTACAAAAGATTCTGTAACTACCCAAGTTGATGGAGTGGTCTACTATAAAATCCACAGTGCTGTCTGTTCAGTGGCTAATGTCACAGATGTCCATTTAGCCACCAACCTGCTGGCACAGACCACTTTGAGAAATGTTCTAGGCACCCAAAGCTTGTCCCAGATCCTGTCTGGTCGAGAAGAGATTGCCCACAATATCCAGGTAAATCCACATCTAATGTTCTATTGATGGGCACAGCATCTCATTTTATGGAATATAATCTTAGAAACGAGTGGCCTTTTTAAAAAAAAACATGATTGTAAAATCTTTCATTATCTCCTTTCAGTTTCAAACCCCACCTACTGCAAAATATGGAAGAAATATTGTAAAGATATTTCCTCAGCTGATAAAACTAGTAATCTCTTGTTAAAAAGCAAACAAGGCTCTTGGAACTTAACTTTTTGAGAAGTGAATGAGACAGTAAAGAGTCTTGATATGGGGCTCCCTGCCACTTCTTTAGAAATGAGCAATAATGTGCGATGGTGGAGAAATCCATAGTTACTGGGATGCTCTATCTTAGACTCATAGAGTCATGACTTTAAGGTCAGAAGGGACCATCATGGCCAGCTAAACTGACCTCCTGCACATTGCAAGCCACAGAACATGGGTCGTGGGTATAAGAGGCTTGGGGAGACTAAGCCTCCCCAAACTAGGCAAGAAATGCCAGATGCAGTGCACCTCTCTTTGGAGGCCTGCCACCACCCCTGGAAGCTCCCAAGAAGTGGCGGGACCAACAGTGCCCAAACTGTGGCCCCATTTGTGCTCTGCCCTGAGGCCCCACCCTCACTTGGCCTCTTCCTCCGGAGGCCCTACCCTCATTCTGCCTCTTCCTGCCCCCACTCTGCCTCTTCTCCTGAGGCCCCCCCTTGCCTGCCCATCAGTTGCTCCTCTCTGCCCCCTCTCTCCCCATCACTTGCCCTTAAGGCAGGAAGGGCCAGAAAGAAGTGAGTAGGGAGGGGGTGGAGAGGAGTGAGAGGCAGGTATGGGGGCCTCGGAAGAGGGGGTGGAGAGGAGAGGGTGGGGGGAGACTCAGCGAAGGAGATGGAGAGGAGCGGGGGGCCACGGAGGAGGGGGCTAGGGCTGCCAACTTTCTAATTGCACAAATGTGAACACCCTTGCCCCCCTGCCCCGAGGCCACACCCCTGCCCCGCCCCTTCTCTGAGGCCCCGCCCCCCACTCACGCCATCGCCCTCCCTCTGTCGCTTGCTCTCCCCCACCCTCACTCACTTTCACTGAGATGGGGCAGGGGATTGGGGTGCAGGAGAAGGTGATGGCTCCAGCTGAGGGTGTGGGCTCTGGGGTGGGGCCAGAAATGAGGGGTTCGGGGTTGGGAGGGGGCTCCGGGCTAGGGTAGGGAGTTAGGGTGTGGGAGGGGGCTCACGGCTGGGGCTGGGGGTTGGGGTGTGGGAGGGGGTGCGAGCTCTGGGCTGGGGGATGGTGCCAAGGGGTTCGAGTGTGGGAGAGGGCTATGGGCTGGGGCAGAGGGTTGGGGTGTGGGAGGGGGTGAGGGCTCCAGTTTGGCCAGGATTCTACTGGAATGGGCATCAATCTCCCTGTGAATTTGAAACCAATCCGGGAGATTTTAATAGGCTGCTAAAAGTCCAGTCAGCAGCACAGCGGGGCTAAGGCAGGCTCCTTACCTGTCCTGGCTCTGCGTGGCTCCTGGAAGTGGCCAGCATGTCCACCTCCTAAGCGCAGGGGTGCCCACGGGGTCGCCACATGCTGCCCCTGCCCTGAACGTCGACTCCACAGCTCCCATTGGCCAGGAACCACGGCCAATGGGAGCTGCGGGGGCAGTGCCTGCAGGCAGGGGCAGCACACAGGGTCATCTGTCCACCCCTGAGCCTAGCAGCCGGACATGCCATTCGCTTCCGGGAGCCACACGAGGTAAGTGCCGCCCGGCTGGAGCCCACACTCCTCACCTCATCCTGCATCCCAACCCCCTGCCCGCACCCCGAGCCCCCTCCTGCACCCCAACCCCCTATCCCAGCCCTGAGCCCTCTCCTGCACTTCCCTCATCTGTGGCCCCACCCCAGAGCCCGAAACCCCAGAGCGGTGGGTGGAGTGGGTATTGGGAGAGAGGGGGGAGAGGAGTGGGTGGAGGGGCCTCAGGAGAAGAGGCGGAGCAGGGGTGGGAAGCGGCGGAGGGTGGGCAGGAAGAGGAGGAGTGGGTGCGGGCCTCGGGGTGGAGCAGGGGGTAGAGCCACAGTCCAGGAGCTTCTGGGGAGCTTCCGGCACTCCCACCCCACCTCCCCAAATGCAAGAGTCACATGCTGCCTATGCCACAGGACCTCACCCTCACCCACCCACTCCTATAATAGACCCCTAACCTCTGGCTGAGTTACTGAAGTCTTCAAATCATGATTTAAATACTTGAAGTTACATAGAATCTACCATTTACACTAGTTTAAACCTGCAAGTGACCCATGCTCAATGCTGCAGAGCAAGGCAAAAATACCCTAGGGTTTCTGCCAATCTGACCCAGGGGAAAAATTCCTTCCTGACCCCAAATATGGTGTTCAGTTAGACCCTGAGCATGTGCGCAAGACCACCAGCTAGACACCTGGGAAAAAATTCTCTGTAGTAACTCAGAGCCCTCCCCATCAAGTGTCCTATCACCAGCCGTTGGAGATATTTGCTGCTGGCAGTCACAGATTGGCTACTTACCATTCTCATCATACCATCCCCTCCATAAACTTGTCAAGATCAGTCTTCAAGCCAGTTAGTTTTTTTGCCCCCACTGCTCCCCTTGGAAGACTGTTCCAGAACTTTTACTCCTCTGATGGTTAGAAACCTTTGTCTAATTTCAAGCCTAAACTTGTTGATGGCCAGTTTATATCCATTTGTTCTTGTGTCCACATTGGCACATAACTTAACTAGCTCCCCTCCCTCCTGGTATTTATCCCTCTGATGTATTTATAGAGAGCAATCATATCTCCCCTCAGCCTTCTTTTAGTTAGGCTAAACAAGCCAAACTCTTTGAGTCTCCTCTCATAAGGTAGGTTTTCCATACTTTGGATCATCCTAGTAACCCTTCTCTGCACCTGTTCCAGTTTGAATTCATCCTTCTTAAACATGGCAGTCCAAAATTGCACATAGTATTCCAGATGAGGTCTCACCAGTGCCTTGTATAATGGTACTAACACTTCCCTGTGGCTACTGGAAATACCTCACCTGATGCATCCTAGGACTGCATTAGCCTTTTTCACAGCTACATCATATTAGTGACTCATGGTCATCCTACGCTCAACCAATACACCCAGGTCTTTTGCCTCCTCTGTCACTTCCAACTGATACATACCCAGTTTATAGCAAAAATTCTTGTTGTTAGTCCCTAAATGCAATCTCATTTCTATTACTCCAGTTTACAAGGTTGTCCAGATCATATTATTTGATAATGTGGTCCTCCTCTGTATTAGCAATACCTCCCAACTTTGTGTCATCTGAGAATTTTATTAGCACACTTCTACTTTTTGTGCCAAGGTCAGTAATAAAAATGTCAAATAAGATTGGGCCCAAGACTGATCGATGATGAACTCCACTAGTAATCTCCCTCCAGCCTAAGAGTCTACCTTTCAGTATGACCTGTTGTAGTCTCCCCTTTAACCAGTTCCTTATTCACCTTTCAATTCTCAAATTAACCCCCATCTTCTGTAATTTAACTAATAATTTCCCATTGGAACTGTATCAAATACCTTACTGAAATCCAGGTAGATTAGATCTACTGCATTTCCTTTGTCTAAAAAAACAGTTACCGTCTCAAAGAAGGAGACCAGGTTGGTCTGGCACAATCTACCTTTTGTAAAACCATCTTGTATTATCTTAAGCAGATGCTTGATTAAACTTTGGCACCGCCCATCTCTCATGTCATGTCAATAAAATGGATTGAATTGACCTGAACTGGATTGAACTGTTCCAGTGTTTAAATCCCTCCCCCTTTACCCCCCCCCCCCCAATCCAGGGAGTGTCACTCTGGCAGCCAAGAGAGAGTAGAGTTGAGAAAAAAGATCTTGTTTCCTCTTAGATATCAGGAAGAGAGAGAGAGACCAAAAAAAAGACAGCTCACCTCCACACCCCTTCCAACAGCCAGGAGAAAATGTGTGCATGAGAGAGGTGATATGACGTGATGTTGTGTCAATGTGTAATGAGGAAGAGTCAATGGTCTTGATTGTGGTAGCGCCCTGGAGCCCTAGTCATGGACCAGGATCCCATTGTGCTAGGCATTGTGATGCATCATACTGATTCTATGTATTGATGGCAAATAGTACAGGGCAATTTCAGGATGTCACTTGCACTCTTCTGAGGGTCTCTGGCTCCAGTGGATAACAGAGTGGCTTATCTGTGATGAAGGGTTGAGTGCTATTCTTTTACATGGGGGTACTTACTTTTCTATGTTCCCAGGTTCTCTTGGTCCTTTATTAACAGCTCCCACTATTGCACCTGGTTCTGCAAGCACTTCCTCACATGAGGAATTTAACTCAAGGCAGTGTCTGTAGGTTTGGGCCTACAGGTCTTTAATTCTGACCACGATAAAGGTAAATGGCTTCTTTCAAAGCTGTTCCCATCGGGCAGAACTGATGCTAGAAAAATAGCACAATGACTTGCCCATGTGCATCATCTCCCCTCCAACACGTCACAGATCCGAGAGAATATTTCGCAACTAATAATTGATCTGACCTTTTTTAGGCACTTAACGTACCCCTGAAATATCCCCATGCAGATCATAATTTCCTCCCATTTATTCTTTTATTTCAATTATTCTTTTGCAATTGTTTTGGAATTCGGAGTGTAGTCGATATCTGAGCCATTTTGGTTAGTGTGATTTGTCATTTAAGTCACATAGTATAGGTTTTGATATTAATTGTCCTTTTTTTTTAAAAAAAGTCTATCCTCGATAATGCCACCGGTAAATGGGGAATCCAAGTAGCACGTGTGGAAATCAAAGATGTCAGGATCCCTATGGAGATGCAAAGAGCTATGGCTGCTGAAGCTGAAGCAACACGAGACGCTAGAGCTCAGGTGAGATCCACAGTAATATTTCTCTCATTCACATAACGTTGTACATCTATAACCTCTACATCTTTTGAAGGACAAACCTCCACTTTGGTTTTTTTGCTTCAATTGGAGGGTGGCTTTTCCTCATTGCCACCAACGTGTCCATTTCTATCATGTTTTTAGATCATAGCAGCAGAAGGAGAAAGGAATGCTTCCGAAGCACTGAAGCAGGCCTCCATGGTGCTGGTCGAGGCTCCATCAGCCCTCCAGCTGCGCTACTTGCAGACCTTGACCACACTGGCTACTGAGAAGAATTCCACTATTGTCTTTCCTCTGCCCATGAATATGCTGCAGGGTTTTTATAAACAATAATAGGACAAAACCAAATGGTGACCAAGGCTTTTTTACACTGAATTATTTAGTTTGGAGAGTTTTACAGGGATTCAGGAGAGGCAAGCCTCTGCAGATGATCAGAATTAATGTAGAAAGTACACTTTGATACCCTGCCTCAGGAATAGTGTTAACTACACAGAGACAATCACAAGCCAGAACACTGAATCTGAATGCCCCCAAATTTCTGAGGGATTCAAAATTCAGACATCCAAATGTTGTGGTTCAAGCTCATCTCTAGGTAAAAAATAGGAGACTTTGTTAAAATGCAGGTTAAACTTAAACTGAGATGCTCGCTTTTGATGTTACTTGATTTTTACACAGTCACTCGTTTAGCAGGTATGTGGTGATTTATCTGCTCACCAGGAGCCTGCCTCTAAAAGCTAATACAACTACTGCATGCAGTAAATAGGCCAGCTCCTGCTCTGTTACACTGGGGTAAATTTGTAGCAACTCAGTTGAAAATACCAGTGTAGTGGTGAGAAGAATGTCACCCAGAGGTATTCCTTGATCATTACTGGAACCACCAAGTAATTTGTAAGTCTATGTAGCTCTTATAGACTGGGGCTACATCTACAAAAGGACTTAGGTGCCTATATCCAACATTTAGATGCCACCAGCCTTAAACCTCTCTCTCTCACCTAAGCCCCAGCAGGCTCCTCAAACTTGGTGGGCCCCCAGCTATTTCACTTATGGGGGCAAATCCAGTTGGCATGCACTGAGCATATTTAAATCCACACAAAATAACAATGACCACAGAGAATAGCCTGGCCTTCTCATAACCTTTAGTCAGGTGGTAGGGCACTCAGGCAGGACGTGGGAGACCTGGGTTCTGTTCTCCCTCCTGACTGATGGGGAGTATGTGTTTGAACTTGGGTTTTCCGTTCCTGAAGGGAATGCCCAACAATTGGCCCTAGAGAGTTATTTTCACTCTGTGTCTGTCCCAATCCATATTTAATTATTTCTACACAGCAAAACAGCTTTAACAGGTGAGACGGAGAGACACCAGCACCAGACTATCCCATAGCCCAGTGGTTAAGGAACTCTCCTGAGAGGTAGAAGATCCAATTTTGCATCACTTCTCCACAGCTAGCAGATGGGGGAATTGAAACTGGATCTCCCACATCCTGAAGAAGTGCTCTGACCACTGGGGGTTCCCTCTTGCAAAAATCAGTTTAGGCCCCTAATTCCAGGAGAGGGTTAATGTCTGAGAATCCCAAGCAGAGGGGATTTCTGAGTGGCTCAGGGTTTAGACCACCCCCTTCTCCTTGGGACATGCTAATGCCTGGCAGAGGTGACTCCTTGCTCAGCATGCTGGGCCCCATTCTAACGAACTCTCCCCCCTGCAGTGCATAGGGAGCCTGAGCCCCTAATTCAATGCTACAGTTTCTACTGGGTGACACAGCACCCAAAATGTAGGCATTGCAAAGCTGAGCGTAAGTCCCTTGGTGGATCTAGCGCCTCCTTCTGCTCTTGTGCAGATGTAAATTAGCAGTAAGTCCATTGACTTTAATGGAGTTTTCCGCAAGTGTAAGTGGGATCAGAATCAGGCCTATGTGGTATTTGGCATCCAAAACTAATCGGCACTATGTACAATAAAAAGAAGAGAATGTATTTCCAGTGGTTACAGCAGCATTTCTTGCACTTTCAAAAGCTGAGCCTACTTTCAGGAAAATGAACCCAGCCATGTGGGATTAAATACCTACACATTTTAATATATGCATCTTCTCCCCGCCTCTGGATCTCCCACATCTTCTCCCCGCCTCTGCACCCCGCCTCTGCACCCAGCTAGTCCTTTGTTTTCCTCATGCCCCCCATATTTGGGACACATTGATGTAGATATTTGTAATATGAGACTTCCTCTCCTTTCACACATGGTGTGATGGGCAGCAAAATAGTCAACATTGTAAAGTATCATCACTGGCATATGAGTTAGCATCCTTTGACATTGATAGGGCAGATCACACCCACAGAGCTATTGTATCAGGTCTCTGTGAACTCTGCCACTTGATCACATTTTGAAGTTTCTCTTCACAGCCACAGCAGCTGACTTAAAAAAAATAGAGAGAGAGGAGAACAACTGAGAGGTCTCTCTGCCTGCCCCCAGTGGGCTACTGCTGCTAGTGTACATGAAAGGAACGTGGGAATTGCCAGACTGGAGCAGACTTGAGGTCCATCTAGTCTAGGATCCTGTTACTGATATCAGCCAACACCAGATGCTTCAGAGGGAGGTATAAGAACCCTGCAGCAGGAGATTTAGCATTGCTTCCAAAACTTTGTGTTAGCGTTAACAGTTAAAACTCTGGATATTCTTGTTAACAATGTAAATGGCCAATCCTTTTTTTTTTTTTTAAAATCCTGCTGGGCTTTTGGCCTCAGTGATATCCCGTAGCAGTAGGTTTTACGGTCTAATTACATATTATGTGAAAAAGTATTTCCTTTTATCAATTTTGAATTGCCTACCTTTTTTAATTTAATGTCCCCTTGTTGTGTTATGAGACCAGGAGAACAGAAGCTCCCAATTTACCTTCTCTAACCCAGTCATTATTTTTTGTTTTCATCCTGTCCCCTCCTTTCCAATCTTGCTTCCTGAGTGATTTTCCATGGCCAATATCATTCTCATCACCCTCATCTGAATGCCTCCACCACCCCTAATTCTGCAATAACCTTTTTGTAATGGGCTGAGGCTGAGACAGAGAACAGCCCTATGATGTGCTTAAAATGCTCTGATTGACTGAGCTATACAGATTGCTGTACAGACTTAAGTAACCAAGTTTCTAATTGACCAAGATATGTTTATTTTCTATTTATGGGTCAAACATCTACTCCCCTAACTGGCTGTCACAGATATCTGCCTCTCTGGGCATTCTGGTGCAATCATCCATTTTATATATTTCTAAGGGCCCTATTTCCTCAGTGTCTAAGGCCTGGTTTACACTCGGAATTTACATTGGTATAGCTACATCTCTCAAGGGTGTGAAAAACCCACACCCCTGAGAGATGTAGCTATTCCGGCCTATTTGCCCTCCTTCCCATGTAGGTCGTGTCTACACTACAACGGTGCAGCTGTCACACATCTAACTATTGCCATACAAGCTAGAGTCAGACAACAAATATAGCAATTAATGGCAACTGCAACTATTGTCTGGGAACAGTTTTCTCTGTCTCTGACTGGGGGGCATATCCTTTAAGGAAAGTATCATTTTCTTGGCCATTTTTTAGGGTTTGTCTCCAAAGCGACTTAGGTCCCCAGCAATGTAGTTCTGCTGACCTAATCTTCTAGTGTTGACCAGGCCGTACACTTTGTTTCAAGGAAAGGCTTGTGCATTTGAAATTATAATTTAGCTGACATTTTTGCCACGCTATCCCCACACAGTAATAAATCCCATCCAGGGAGCAGGCAGTTATTCATAGAAACACACACAGTAACAAAACAAGCTCTGTTATATGTTCCTAGAACTTTAATGCTTTATGGGCCATACCCAGCCCAGGGAAAGAGTAGCACTAACAGGTAGAGGGTACGTTGTGTGACACCAAGATTCAAATGTTGCATTTGTTTATCTCATACTCATTCATAAAATCATGGAGGTCAACACAAGGTTTTCGGCGAGTGGTGGCTTTGCATGTGTTACCATCTGGAATCTCCTCTATCCAAGTTTGTGAATCGAGGATGTACTGCATCCTATGTAACAATTACAATAACAAAGGAGGTGTTAGTTAATGCTGAAAGACAGCTTTGCCTAAAGTATGTGAAGAGTATAAACCCTGTGGGGTCTGATTCATCCTTGGGCTAACAACTGTAAGGTCAGTGGTGTTACACCAGCCGTGAATCTGGCCGTAGGCCAGATGAACATTGCCTGGTTTCAGGTTTTGCAGCAAACATGAAACCTAATCTGGGCTCACCAACAGGTTCACTCAAGTTTGAACAAGCTTTGGATTAGGGCAGTCCCAGGATGATTTATGGTTTGGGGTTTAAACCAAGATAAATGTGGTAGACTGGGTTAAATTTCACTTTGAGTTTTGGGAGTTCAAAATTTTGTGACAGGAAATGAAAAAAAATCATACAAACCAGAATTGGTGAAACTCCCCAGCTCAGCAAGAGGACTTGCTAAGGTGGTGCAAGGGGGTACACAGAGGAGTAACGGGATAAAATTAGAGTAAAGACATATAGGCAGAATCTCAAGAGACATACAGTGAGAGCTATTAGGTGGTAGACGACCAGAAAGATAGTGAAAGCCATAGTGCTTTGCCTTCAGCCATTTAAAACTGGAATGGAGAAAGCACCATAGGGAATAGCCTCTAACATGATGAGAAATGCTTTGGGGCCCTATCCGAGGCCTACTGAAGACAATGGAAGCTTGTCCATTGACTTCAATTGGCTTTGGATCAGGCTACAAGTTGTCCCGGAACTGGGCCCACAGATTTTACTCGGTCCTTCCTGAGGCAAACTCCTACTTCATGCAGTGGAAGCAGCCTTGATTTTGAGAGTTGTTCTGTCCCCCTATACGCAGCACAGGCTTCCCATTAGAATGGGCATTTTTGTTTCTTTTTTTAACCCCACTTTGCCAAAAGAACAACGTATTCAAATTTGTTCTTCAAACACAAACATAGTTCAAGGGGTTCTCAAGATACTGAACTGGAGTTTCCCATTCCCCATTTCCTACAGTTATGATACTGTAGCCTCAGGGCCAGATTTTCAAAAATAGCAGCCTACCTTGATCCTCCAGAGTATGCATGCCTGGCTCTAGGCACGTAATTGTGCATGCAAACATGCAGCTGTGCATGCAGAATAGGTAACTGGGCAGTTACCTGCTTGGGTCAAGCAGCTGCATGTTACAGTGCAATGACCATTTTACCTGTGCCGTTGCATATTTTGCAGATGGACGAGGGCAGCAGAATCAGTGCCTGAATAAGGGCCTCAAAATTTGGCCCAATCCTTTATAAAAAGAGCATTCTAATAAAAAAAGTCCTCAGTTGCAGACGTCCCTGGAAGATAATAGATCTTGGCACATCTGACTCACAGGTCACCTCACAGTTCAGTATCTGTTGATAGACCTTGCAACATCAGTCGCTATTGCTTATAAAGGAGGCACTTTACTTACTTGTTGTTGCAGTCAATAGTTTGCCCATCTTTCCCCATCAGAAGGTATTGTTTGCCAGCCTCCACCTTTAATTCGCAAGATGAACGCTTTAAGAACTGTCGGAGATCACCTATCTGGATGGTTTCATCACCAGCTATTGTGGAAACAAAGAAAGCACCATAAACGGCTTCTGTCTGATACTAGTAAAGAGAAAAAGTCTGTAGTGTTCACAGTAAGAACTATGTTTTTTCAACAGTAAAATAAACTTTTAGGGACAGATTGTCCAGTGTCCTGCACCCTGTGGAGTCATATACACCCTTTCCCCGCCCCCATTCCAACCCCCTCCCCAAAGTCCCCGCCCCAACTCCGCCCCTCCCTTCCCCTATTGGATCCTTTCCCCAAATCCCCACCCCCGCCCCGCCTCTTCCCCCAGCGCGGTTCCCTCTCCTCCCCCCTCCCTCCCTGAAACAGCTGTTTCGCGGGGCAAGCGCTGGAAGGGGAGAGAAACAGGACGTGGCGGCGCGCTTGCCGAGGAGGCAGAGGTGAGCTGGAGCAGGGGGGCGGGGCGCGGAGGGGAGCTTCCGCCCCTGCAAATTTGCCGCCTTGGGCCCAGGCCTTGTCGGCCTAGGCAATAATACGGCGCTGCCCATAGATCAACAGACGCAGTGCTTTGTTCCAAAACCTAGTTTCCCAATGGAGCTAACTGAAAAATTTCAGCTGGAATTTCTCTTAAGGTGTGTTTACACTGGAGCTAATAGGTGTAAACTCCAGCTCACAGACACATGCTAGCTCTAACCAAGCTGGTGCACTAACAATGCAAAGTGTAGCTGCAGTGGTGTGAACAGTGGGAGGGGCTACCACCCCAAGTACAATCCCACCTGAGACCATACGTACATGCTCAGGGTAGCAAGCCCTTCTTGTGTTGCCGCAGCTACATGTCAATATTTAGCACATTAGCTCGATTAGTGCTAGTGCAGGTATGTCTGCTGAAGCTGGAATTTACAATTTCCATCCCTTAGTATAAGACAAGATAGATGCACACAGCTGAACAAAGAAGTCAAAGGAAACGAGACAATATTGGTCAGCGTGATAGGCAGTGGTCTTTGCACAGTTATTGTCATTGTCAAGTTTATTGCAGGCATCACAGCAAAGAGGAATTTTAAGGAGAATGAGATAGCTTTGCAGATGTTCACTGGAAGCTCCTCTCAAGAATGAGGGGCAGCACTGGAGAAAAGTGCAAAGGTGCTTGTTTGAAAATGTAACCAGTGGATGACGGAGGCTGGCATAATGGGCCACTCGGAAATGGTTTTGCTTTACTAACTACTGCATTCGCTACCAGGCAAAGCAAAGGCTATAATCACACCTTGACGGGTAACATCTTGCTTCCTGAAGTATCACAAAGTGATTTCGAAGCATCAGTTCATTCGCACACACCCCAGAGAGGCAGTTCATGACTGCTATGCCTATTTTACAGATGGGCAAACTGAGGTGCATAGAAGGTGAATAATTTACTCAACAACACACAGAAAGTCAAAGGAAAATGCTGGGAATGGAGTCCAGGATCCCAGACCTTTGTTCTAACTACTAGAGAATGCTTCCTGCCATTCAGGAGCTTCTCACAGACAGAAGAACTGTACTAGACTGTAAATCTTTCCTTTCCAGATAAAAGAAGCAACCATCTCTTCTTCATAAAAAGGACAAAGCAAATAGTTCCTTACATTACTGGGAGCAAATAAACCATGGGAACATGTCAATATTTAGACTGTAAGTTCTTTGGGCAGGGACTATGCTTCCTTTTAGGTGCTCAGATATTATGCTGATGGGGGCCATAGAATCATAGAAATGTAGGACTGGAAGGGACCTCGACAGGTCATCTAGTCCAGTCGCCTACAAATACCTAGATCTGTGGGGCCACTCAGGGAATGTCTACACAGCAAAGAAAAACCCACAGCTGGCCCATGCCAGCCGACTTGAGCTGCAGGGCTGTTTCATTGCTGTGTGCACTTCCAGGTTCGGGCTGGACCCAGGACTCTAGGGCCCTGTGGGGTGGGAAGGTCCTAGAGCTTGGGCTTCAGCCCCAGGTTGAAGCCTACACAGCAATGAAACAGCCCCACAGCTTAGGGTGGCTAGGTGACCAGTTTTCAACTGGAAAGTCTGGTCAAAAAGGGACCTGACCGTGTCCAGTCAAGTCTAGTTACTGTGGGTGAGGGAGGCGGGAAGATGTCAGGGCATCACCACCACCAACCCCTACTCAGCCGGGGCCACCTCCTACCTGCGTTGGGTGGCTGCAGCTCCCAGGCCCAGTTCTGCAGGTGAGTCCCTCCCGACCCAGGCAGAGCGGAGTTGGGGGCCAGAGGGAAAAGCAGTGAGTGATGAGGGAAGGGGGAAAGAGGCGGGGCAGGGGTGGGGCCTCGGGAGAAGAGGCAGGGCAGGGGAGGTTCCAGCACTGGTGCTGGAGTGCCCGGTTGTTAAATATTACAATGTTGGCAACCCTACCGAGCCCTGTGACCTGAGTCAGCTGGCATGGGCCAGTCACAGGTTTTTCTTTGCTGTGTAGACATACCCTCAGGTCATCCTTACGGCTGAAATATGATTCCAAAATTCTGCTCCTTTTGGACATTTTCAAGTCCCCTTGCTGGGGAATCCCCTGGAATAAGGAACTCCCCAGCAAGCACAGATCAAGCAGGGATAGTCCCCATGCCTCTCTCACCACAACCGGAGTGCAGCGGGGATGGCGAGTGGCTGCAGTGCGCTGTGCTCTACTATCCTCAGGTGACGTGTGGTCCCTAGGGGAGAGGTGTTACCTGACACAAGTTAGAACAGTCCCTGTAACCTGCACAAGGGCCTGAGAACTGTGGAACTGGGTGTTGTGTCTCAGCTTCTTCTCTTTTATTCCCCCTCTCCTGGCCAGGTTTGTGGGAAAAGGGAGTCCTCCTATGCTGGGTGCTCCCCTAGGCTCTGGCACTGCCATTTGAGCACCTACACTGCTCTTACTTGAGTCCTACAGCCCAGCCGGGAAGCAGGCAATGGAAAACCCAGAGCTACTCTCGCCTCCCAGCCCTCTGATGCTGGTGAATGGGAGAAAGGATGGCAGCTTCACAGAGCACAGCTAGCTTACATCCAAGCTGTGCCTGCGTCTGTGAGGAAAGCAGTGGGAAGCAGCTGCGGGGGAGAAATTGGCGGGCCTGGTTCAAACACTCCCAGAGTCTGGCTCAGGGATCCATTTTCCATTCATAACCAACCACAAATTTTCTTCTTAACACAGTCACCTTTAAGGGCCACAGTTTAGAGCACAGAGGGCCACAAGTTGGCTACTCCGACCTAGGTCGATAACAAACATTAATAAGGATACTACAAGTCTCTTGTTGCTTTGATATGTAGCTTTTTAAACCCATCTGAAGCTTTGTTTAAATTGTATAAAGATGAAGAGATTTAGGAAGAAAAGCTTTTAAAAAACAAAGACACTGGTTTTATGTCTCATTACAATCCACTAACTCACCTTTGTCCTATGACTGCAGAGGTGTTCACTGCCCACTTCATTTTGAAGGGTTTCTTGCAACATGTGTTAACTCCCTGTGCTTAACAATCTATTTCACCTTGTATTTAGCTGTGACACTCTGAGGGCTTGGCTACACTTAAAACGCAGTGCCACTGCAGCGCTTCAGTGTAAACCCTACCTATGCCAACGGGAGGGATTTTTGTTGGCATAGGTAATCCAGATCCCTAAGAGATGGTAGCTAGGTCTACGGAAGAAATCTTATGTCTACCTAGCGCTGTCTACACAGGGACCTAGATCAGCTTAACTACCTCACTCAGTGGTGTGGCTTTTCCACACCCCTGACTGACATAGTTAAACCAACCAAATTCTCTAGTATAGACCAGGCCTGAGTACCTTTCCCAGATCTGAAGAAGAGCTCTGTGAAGCTCAAATGTTTGTCTCTTTCACCAACAGGAATTGGTCCAATAAAATATATTATCTCATCCACCTTGTCTCTTTGAAAAACAAAAGCAGTAATTTATTTAAAATAGTTTACGCTCACACTCTTTCTTCAAAGCACGCAAACCTAATCGTCGTCATCAGCTATCCCTCGATATGAGGATGTCATCTGCCAGGGGGAAAAGTCATTGATGAGACTTAAGATGGTTGAGGAGTCCAATCCATGCTCTACAGGTTCTCCCACATATGTGACTGGTAACTGCCTGGAGAGAGCACAACTGCTGGCCAGGATGCTGTACATGCTCCTTCCTTCTCAGTCTCTTGAGCAAGGTGATTCTCTTCAAAACGGGCTGAGGCTCGATGTGTGATGTGACACCACTGCAGTCTATTGCTAGCCAGCTCTTCCCAATTCGTGGGGTCAATGCCTCCCTTCTTAAGATACTTTCAGGGTGTCCTTGTAGCATTTCCTCAGTCCCCTGCAAGTCCTCATACCATGATTAAGTTGAGAAAAGAGGACTTGCTTCGGAATACTAGTATCAGCCATCCCCACACAATGACCAGCCCAACGAAGTTGATGTTTCATAATCTTCACCTCAACATTGGTGGTGTTTCAGTGCTTAGTGTAGCAGGCAGAATCAGAAAATCTACATCTCCAGTGCTGCTGACCTGCCCTACAATGATGCATCCTAATATGCTCGTGGTTTTCAACCTGTGGTTCATGGACCTCTGGGGGCCCGCAGTCTATGTCTAAGGGGTTCGTGAAAGGTTATTGGTAACACAGAACAGTAGTTTTCAACCCAGTGGTTTGTGGACCCATGGGGACCTGCAGATTGTGTCTAAGATTTCCAAAGGGGTCCGCACCTCCATTCGAAATTTTGTAGGGGTCCGTAAATGAAAAAAGGTTGAAAACCACTATGATATGCTGTTCCCTCAGAAACTACTGCATAGGACATTCACTTCCCAGCCATAACAGAGATCATAATAAGAACATAAGAACGGCCATACTGGGTCAGACCAAAGGTCCATCTAGCCCAGTATCCTGTCTTCCGACAATGGACAATGCCAGGTGCCCCCAGAGGGAATGAACAGAACAGGTAATCATCAAGTGATCATTCCCAGCTTCTGGCAAACAGAGACTAATCTCTGTGTTAAAATAGGTCAGATGATCCTATTCTAGTTCTTGGCCAGAAAGTCATGGATTTCAATATTACTTCAGGACTTGGGCTTGAGCTCACTGCCGGGGTTGAGAACCTACCTCTAGGGGGAGAGGGAAGGTGCTCAGATACCACAGTGACTAGAATGACAGAACACAAAAATACTAACACAGCAGTGCAGTACTGGTAGTGGTGCTGCACTGTATTACTACTTGGGTAGGACATAAAATAAGGTCACTTCTACCTGCTTCTAGCAACATTCCAGATGGAATTTTAAGATCTCATGACACGTTTTGAAAAGAGCAGATAGCGCCACTGTGCTGGCCAAATTCTCCTTCTGAATACAATGCAAAATAGCAGGCATAACTATGGCACAGATACAAATCTTAACAGCAACAATTAAAAGGCATCCCAAGCTGTTTACAAGATATTGCTGTGTTCATAGTGGCTCCTGGCTTCTTACACAGTCTCTGCACTATAAAGTATTATGGGATATTCTGAGTGTGAAAAGTTCTGGATATAAAACCTAATCCTAAAGTTGAATATTTCAAAGCAAATAAGATTTCAGTGTGACTTGGAAAACAATATTAACCCTTGAAGCCCAACTCTAAGAGAATTTTATTTATTCACTAGTTTAAACTTACATAAATTTTACGTACACTATTTCAAATCCAAAGAAAAAAGCCATTCAGTAATATATGCTGTCCTACATGTGCATTGCTCCCCTGAGTAATACAGCAAGTGCTGCAGATTTGTTGTGTAGTGCAAGACTTGTAGGGCATGTATGCCACATAGTGGACTCAATTGCCCTTACAGCTAGGAATGCAAAGGAAAACAAAGATGGATTGGGCTTGCTTACTTGAGCAATTATGTCATTTTGCCGCAGGCCCATTGTAGTCAAATTGCCATCAATTTTTAAAATTCTTATGGCTTGTAGGTAACTGTACGACTCATGCTGTAGTCTGATAAGTGTTCAAATCCATGGGGGGATTGTAACTATCTGAGAAATCACCATAATAGGCTGGGAGAATAAGAGCAAAGAGAACCTTGCAGTCTATGGATTTCCTGGCTAAGACCCTGCAGATTTCCTAGAATTAACAGATCCGTCCAGCATATTGCTGGACTCTTCCAGAGTCACTGTTCCTAGCATCCTCACCCTCCATTTAGACAATGCCAAGGACTGCATTATCCTACCTCCTGCACTTGGAAACCACTGGGTTCACATAAGCTATCTCTGGACCAACACACCCAGGACCAGATCATCAGCCAAAAACTGGACCACTGGACACATAACAAAAGTTCTGCTCATCCAGGTGTGACGACCGCCCATCCAGGCAAAGACCAGTGCCTTCATTCCATCCCATCAGGGGAATGAACCAACAAGGCTGGAGTGACCATAGAAGCTTTCAGAACTATAAAGTTTTTCAGTTTGCTCTGGGAAGGCAAACCTCCCAGCTACAAGACCAAGAGGTTGACAAGATACTACAACCAACTGATGTCCGCAGTGGCTGAACTTCCCCTGGGATATTATCTGCCCTCTTCCCCCACAACTACTGTGAAGACTGTCCTGGTTTACTGATGAACTAGGTAAATGGAAGTGTGTAGGCAGAGGACTAGAATGGTGGTGGCACAAAACCTGCTTTGAACCCACCCACCATCAGCACAAAGTCTTCTGCAGGACTGCGCCACTGCAGCAATGGAAGCAAAGACAATCTTCTTCTCTTCTGTCATCACAGGTACAAAATCCAGGCTTGAAGGGCTACTCTCTCTAGTTCACCAGCTAATTGGACTTCATAATCCATCCATTGGCTCTGAGCAGCAAACACTGTGGTGAGTTCTCATACTATCACATGGGAATGATCAACTGAATCTGAGAGAAGCTTTTAAAAGACAGGAAACCCTAACCTGGACCAGATAGGTCTAACCACGCGCTAACCGAATACAGTTCAACTCTATCACACTAAACGAGGGTCTAGAAACCTTGAGAAATATTTGAGCCGCTATCTGTAAAACAAATCCATCTTCTTCTTGGCTGGTAAAATCCAGTAAGTAACAAACCCTGTCCACCATGAAAAGAAAAGACCAGTGTCTTCCCTTCAGAGACACAAACTGGTATTCAAGACATGTGTGTGAAAATATCTAATCATAAAACTCTCCACTGGTCTTCTCTCCCTGAAAGGGAATATGTACTGCTCCTAGTGGGCAGCATTTTATTCCTCCAGTCTTCTGGAAAGATTCGCTGGTTCATTTGAACCAAAAATTTTGGAGGCTCTGAAACGTTTAGATCTATTTTCACCACATTTGTCTCCCACTGGGATTGGAACTGACAATGTGCTGAAACAGCATGAGAAAGGCAGGTCTCTGGGTATTCCTAGCTGGGACAGGAGTGGAAGTCCAGTCCTGCTTTCATAAGATTCCCAGCCTTACTTTACAGACTCAGAGAGGTTTGGATGGCCTGTATAACTATTCCGATTTTGGGTAATTATTCTAAACTGAATTCCAACTTGAAAGCTGTTGATGTTCACCCATTGTTAGTATGCTTGTACCTAATTACTAGCAAATATCTATCTCAATCCTGCCTTTAGAACAAACAGATTTTTCATTGGCTCTCTAGTACAATGGCCTGGGCATTTCTGTTAAAACATAGAAAATGGAACTATTGAATGAGTATTATTGTCCTTAGAATGCCACCAGTTTGGTAGAAAAAATTACTTTCCTGGGAGAAGGCCAGATTTTGCCGTAAATGAATGCAAAGTTTATACTTACCGACTTTTAGGATTCTTTGGATTTTGGTCTCATAGTAATCAAAAGCATTCTTTTGGGTCATCCCCAGGATCTCTACATGGTATGCTGCAACAGGATAGTATTTGTGTGAGGATGGATGCAAATATTAAAAAGCATACAGAAAGGAAAATCAAATACACTTTAAGTGGTTTCCAGCACAGAGGCAGATGTGCTACCAAGTGAGCTGGAAATCTGAAAGACAACTGGTAAGGTATGTACTTGACAAGGCAGACACTGATCAGGAGTTTGTGGGGTTGAACCCCCTCTGCCAAATGTGACATTATCGTCCCACTTGGAGATAGACCAGACTATATCAGTAGGTTTCCTGGACTGCTGCACCGGGAAAGGCCTGTCTTTGTCCTACCACTGCATTCATGTGCACGCCACTAAAGCTGCTGAGCCAGATTCTTCCTCCAATAGCTCTTGCACCCTGCATATCCTAGAGAGGAGCCAGAGAGACAAACTAACATATAAAGAGGTATTTAGCTGGCTCAGCAGGTTTGGGAAGGAAGGAAACACTAGAAGCAGTCACCTACTGTTTGCTATCCCCTTTCCTACCAGAAGAGAAGGATAGTTTGGTGGCTGAAGCATTAGCTTCGGCTATGGGAGACTGAGGTTCAATTCCCTACTTGTGGGTGGCTTTGGGCAAGTCATGCAGCCTCTCTGTCCCTATTTGTTCAGCACTTCCCTACCTTGCTGGGGTGTTTTGAGGAAAATACATTATAGAGTGTGAAGCTATTTGAGATCTACTGATGAAAACTGCTATATAAGAAATAGGCCTTATTATTATTACCTAACACCAGGGACCATGAGGTCAGAGGCTCCAATGCCACCGGTCTTGGAACCAGAGTAACATACTGGTATGCATTCTTTCTTGCCCCCCAACCCCCGCCCAGCCAGACTTCTCATCACCCACTCACTGCCCTTCTTCCCAGCCCAGATGAATTCCTTGGAAACCTCTCTTTTTCTCTCCCCTGTCCAGAAGGACTGCCCTAATACCCACTCGTCTCCCCATCCCAGACAGACTCCAAGCCAGAAACTCTGCTCAGTTTAGGGGAGGTTCATTATAGAGACAATTTACCACTAGAGATGTAAGGGTCAAAATGAACTGAATGAATTCTCCCCTGACAGCTAGCTGGGAAGGAGAGAGACTTCTGGAGCAAACTGTATTTATATGAACACACCTACTCTGCTTTTTGGGTTGCTGGACTTAAGAACCTGAGGGGAAAAGGACACTACCCAACTTACTTGGGGGTGGGTCTTTTGCTCATGGTTTATGTTTATGAACCCTGTTTGCAGTGTTTTCCCAAATTAACACTGAGTCACTTCTCTCCTTTTATTAAACGTTTCTTTTCTACACTCAGCCTCTGTGCTTGCGAGTGGGGAAGTATTGCCTCTCAGAGGCACCCAGGGGTGGTGTGTAATTTCCCCAGGTTCCTGGGTGGGGGCTCAAGCCGGTTCTGTGTTGTATCGATGGAAAGGAACCACTAGATATTGAACCCGGCCCTGGCTGCTGCTGGCTTCACCTGGCAGAAGGTTCACATAGAGAAACACCAAGTTTAAAAGACATTGAAAACAACTTTCATGTCTTACCATAGTCTACAACAGGGTGGTAGCATGCAAAGCTTTCCCGTGTATCCTCTGTCATGGCTTTATTGAAAGTCATTCTTCTTTGTGGACAGGGACCTAGATTGAACAATTTAAATATATTCAACAGTCCCACTCTATCCTAAGAGAAACAAATGATTGGAAGCTGAAACTAGACAAATTCAGACTTGAAATAAGGCACAAATTTTTAACACTGCAGGTAACTAACCATTGGAACAATGTACCTAGGGATGTGATGAATTTTTTTATCATATTGAAACTTTAAATCAAGACTGACTAACTTTCAAACAGAAGTTACGGTCTTGGTGCAGATACTGGGTAAGGTTCTATGGCCTGTGTTTTGCAGGTCAGACAGGATGATCATAATTGTCCCTTCTGGCCTTAAAATGAACAGCTGGCTGCTATGAAGGAATGAATTCATTTGGAACTGATTCAATCACATTTATCAATACCTTACCTTCAGCACACTGGCAAACCTCTGCATGGCACAGCTTTGATAACATGGCACTCTGTCTGGGTGCACTGTAAAATACACTGCATTTTCTCCCTAAAGAAAGGAAACAAAATAATTTAATTCTCAAGCAGCCTAAATTGGAAAAGGTGGTGATGGGCCAGAGTTGCGGAGTTCACCTTTGCAACCGAACGTCCCCAGTGCACTGAGGGTTCTTCTGTGCAACCTGCATGAGCAACTGCCGTCCCTTAACTCTATAATATTGATGGAAACTCATGGTTTGGATTCCAACTGAACAATGTGTTTAATTTTAAACCCATTTCATCACATAAAACATCTGTTTAAAAAGGGACACAGTCAACACTAATTTACAAGTTTTAAATAATGTCTATTAAGGACCTTTGTCCTATGAGCCATCTTTCTATCTCTGAGCCAGATAGTGTAAATCGGTCTAGCCCAATGTTTTCATTCTGCTCAGAATTATGGCAGGTGGGGAAGGTCGGAATCTAAACATCCCAGGATGGGGGTTTAGACTGGGCCCCAATTGGTTGCTTGCACTTTAGAGCTCTGGAGTTTGCCTGTTCTCTGCTATCCTCATCTGCTAGCAGGGGCAGTCTGAAGAAAGAAGAGAAAGAGAACTTAATAACCTTGCTGCTTTTAAGTCCCACAAGGAGTGGGACTTTGAGCAACCTCACATCAGGGTATCTTTCTTTTGCAAGTACAGTTCACTGCCATAGCATTTACAGAGAAGATAGCAACAACTTTGCTCCCTATATTATATGGGTCTGAGGAGGCCATTGCCTCTCAGAGTATGTCTACACCACAAATGAAGGTGTGACTGTAGCACGGGGAGGGAAACCTGTGCTACCTGTAATCTAGCTAACACAGATTACAATAGCAGTGATGTGGTAAAACAGGCTCGCCCCCTGAGTAAAAGCCCGCTGGGGACTCTGGGAATGTATTGAGGTTGCTAGAACCATGCCACTATATCTTCACTACTATTGTTACTCATGCTAGCTAGATTAAAGCTAGTGTTGGTATGCCTACCATGCTCCAGTCACAACTTCATTTGCAGCGTAGACATAACTTGAGAGGCACTATCTTCACTCTGGTCTAATGATGTTTACACAGAGAGCACAGCCGCCTCTGACTTTCTTTGAACAATCTCTCTTTTATTTCTCACCCATCGAGTACCATACACTGACTATTTAGCTTTATCCTGGTTTAATCAGAACTTCAGTTGTAGTTTGGCTCATAAATCTGATCACTCCAAATACCAATGGCTCAGTCTTCAGTCATAGAGTCAAGCAAGTGTAATTTAACCTAGTTTCTGTCTGCCTATTGCTACAATTCCCAATATTCTTCTTCCTCACCCCCAGGCTCCTTTATTTTAGCAGCTAAAAAGAAATCTCAGATATTTAGATGGGAATAAGAAATGCACCATATCTTTCTATAGTGTATAGAAAACTGCTATAGATGATCCCAACCAAAGCTCCAGATTCAAACAGTGCTGAAGTTTCTAAATTCTGGATCTGGATTTTGCAACTGGCACCTACCTTTAGAATAGACCATACCAAAAACGGAAATACCCCATTTCCCCCTAAAACTTTGAAATCTGTAGCTAGATCTTAATTTTGCAACTTGATTCCATTTCTAGAAATCAAAAAAGGTAAATGAAATACTTTTACTGTCTGTAGAATGCCTAGCATAACAAGGCTCCGATCCTAATTGTGGACTCTAGATTCTACTGGAAAACACATGATATTTTGCAGTTGAAGTGTCTCCTTTCTATAAAGGACTTCTAAGAAGCCTAGGATTTGGAGTACTTAGCTGGTTTGTGGGTTGGATGTTGTAAAGGAAAAGAGATGGTCTAATAAACAAAGTGCAGTGGTGGACAGATCCACAATGGAAAGCTTAGAGGAGAAAAAGTTATGTAAAACATTTACTGTTTCTTGAAAAAAAAAGTTCTGATGCAAATTCATCAATTAAACATTTTCTAATTGATAACGATCCACACTACAAATACCACCACCATGTATGGCACTAGTTGATCACTGTGCTAATAGTACCATCAGAGGCCAAGGTTTGAATCAACATAGAGACTGAACTAGTCTCTTTGGCCCAGATCCTCAAAGGTATTTAGATGTCTAACTCCCATTCAATGTATCGAATTAGGCATCTAAATACCTTTGAGAATCTGGGCCTTTGTCCTTAGAGTTGATCCCAGGCACAAATTTGGGGAAGCTTGGTCTACTGCTGCTGGTGCTCTATGCATAGGCGCTGACTTCCCCTCTTTGCCGTGGGTGCTCGACCACCCCTGCCCTTGGCTCCCCCTCCCCCTCCAAGAGGCCCCGCCCCAGCCCCGCCTCTTCCCCACCCCCATTCCAACCCCTTCCCCAAAGTCCCCGCCCCAACTCTGCCCCCTCCTTCCCCCTATTCCAACTCCTTCCCCAAATCCCTGCACTGGCCCCACCTCTTCCCCGCCTCCTCCCCTGAGTGCGCCACGTTCCCGCTCCTCTCCCCCTCCCGGAGAGTGCTTATGCTGCCAAACAGCTGTTTGGCGGCGGCCCGGTGGGAAGCGCTGGGAGGTAGGTGGAGGAGTGGGGATGCGGCATGCTCAGGGGGAGAGTTGGAAGGGGGGCGGGGGGTGAGGGGAGCTTGGCTGCTGGTGGGTGCAGAGCACCCACTTAATTTTTCCCTGTGGGTGCTCCAGTCGGCGCCTATGGCTCTATGTGATCTGTGGAGATCAATTTTACACAAGCATGAAAAGTTCACTTAAAAACCTCATACAAGTAAAATATGTATTTTCAGTCCCCTGCAATCAATGGAAACCAGGAGATCACTTCTTGAAAAGTGTGCTCTGTTTAACACTCTGTTAAAGTGTGCTCTCGCTGTGACGTTACCAGTCATTATTCAGAGGGGAGTCTTTGCATTAAGCACTGTAAGAAAAATATTGATTCACACATCGCATTCCAATATACTAGGGTTTCTTCTCAACGGACAGAAGGGAAAAATTCAGTCTTGGCGTCTTGCCCTTTCTTAATAGTTTCATGTTCATTTTTTCTGTACTACTGGGTCAGCTTACCAGGGTTGTAAAAATCATAAATGATGGCATTTGCTGGCTGTACTAGACCCATGGGATTGATTTGCTTAGCCCCAAATGACACACAGTCTGGTTTGGATCCATTGCTGAGCTGCAGAAAAAAAGCAAACACAAACAACATTTATTACAAAAAGAGAATTCATGCTCCCCAACCACTCCCCAATTTATTCATGCCTATAGTGTTGGTTCTGCTGAACACTTTTTTTCTGACAGCATGGATGAATTAACTGGCTGTTTCAGCCACAAATGCATAAGGTTGTTCTTTCTCAGGTTATTGAGCGCTTTGAATCAATATGCTAAAGACTTGCTGTTAAAGAATAAGCAGGTTTATTGGCTGTGTACAGCATCGATGGTCTTCTCTTTCTGAGATCCTCAATCCGGAAAGTATCC
Source organism: Terrapene triunguis (assembly GCF_002925995.2). Lineage (NCBI taxonomy): Eukaryota > Metazoa > Chordata > Testudines > Emydidae > Terrapene > Terrapene triunguis. The sequence goes on along the minus strand of NW_020664493.1, from coordinate 1,035,497 downwards.
CTAATCATCAGAGCACTTGCTTTATTTTAAGCATGTGCTTAAGTCCCACTGAAGTCACCCTGAACAGGAATGGAGGCTTAAAGGCTTTCCCAAATCAGGCCCTAACATCCCAAAGTGCCCTGTGCCAATATGCACTGGTTCTTTTATAGAACTAAGGGACAGCTTTAGACCTTTGTTAACTATGTAACTGCATAGGGCCTGTGGCAGGGTGGACTAGGTCCGGAGGCCCCCTGCTGGAGGCCTTGCAGTCCTGCATCACCCTTTCCCAGAATAGAGCGGCGAGAAGTCCTCTAGTAGTCTAAGCAGCCTAGAGTGGCTGCAGAAGAGCGGCCAATCAGAGGGGCTGCGAGAGCCACCAATAAGGGGCCAGAAGGGCCAGATAAAAGGCAAGCAGCAGAGCAGAGCCTTCAGTGGTGTGTGGCGCTTGATGAGGGAGGACCAGGTGTGTGGCTGGACTGCGGATAGCTCACTCCAGACAGCTCACCAGACAGAACTGAGCCCAGCAAGGCTGCCAAAGACTGGATGCCTGGCTGGCTGGATTGAGCAGCAGCAGAGCTGTCAAAAAGTCAGTGCGGGCAGGCTGAGCCCGGAGGACTGAGCACAAGACCTGGCGAGACCAGACAAGAGTACCGAGATGTGCCCTGCTGGTCTGCTAGCAGACTGAGCCCAGGGAGGGCTGCTGAAATGGACACCAGCTGGGTGAGCTATGGTCCCAAACCAGGGCTGTGATAAGAACTCAGGACTGTATATCCCAAAAGCGGGGACAGCATGTGCGGCTCGGCCTGAGGGCTAAGCTGCTGAAGACCAGTTGAGAGAACCACTGGCCGGGGGAGGGGTGGTGCTTGCGAGAGGTGGGTGCCACCCCATTGAAAGAACAAAAAACCAAAAGCAGGCTCACACCTAACCGAGAGAAAGGGGGCCATCCACGAAAGGTGAGTGCCCCCTCCCCGTGAAAAGAGCTGTGTTTGCAGGAACTATTGGCCAGAGAAAAGGGGGCATGCACAAGAGGCGGGTGCTGACCCTGTTACAGTTTATTTACATTTAATGGAGATACACCTATCTCATAGAGCTAGAAGGGTCATTCAGTCCAGCCCCTCGCCTTCACTAGCAGGACCAAGTACTGATTTTTGCCCCAGGTCCATAAGTTGCCCCTCGAGGATTGAGCTCACAACGCTGGGTTTAGCAGGCCAATGCTCAACCCACTGAGCTATCCCATCCCACATATGTTACATTTATTTATGATCCCCACATAAACACAATCACTTTGTCAGCCATAGCAATACTAACATATCTATTTTTTTTCTCATCCAGTTTGGCCCTTGTCCTTAATTATTTCTTTTCTTGCTGCTGCCTTCTGTGTAAATCACCTGCGAGTGGCATCTATGCTTGAGTGTCACTTAAGGAAGTGAAGCATCTCAAATGGCTGAATGAAGCAGTCACCATGTGAAGTAATGCCACAGGGATATCAGGGGCATTGTAGATACCCAGAAGGCAGATAATTTGAGGATGTCCTTGTACATCTCTCTTGTCATGGGCCCTGATCCAGCAAAGTACATATTTAACTTTACACACATGGAAACACACTGTCTGTAATGGGATTACTCTCATGCCTGAAGTTATGCACATGCATAATTGCTTTGCAGGATTCGGGCCCTGGGGCCTCACAAATGTTAGCAATTGCTCTGGCTTGAATGGATTCATTAGGGGCTCTGTGACTACTTTGTTCCAAAGTCCTGGTCCAGAACATAGTATTAATCTTTCTGGGTATTACAAAGCCCTAAAGATACTTTTGAATAAAGAATGGGTATGTCCTCTAATTAATACATGATGGTGCACTGCTGTCTGGGTGGACTAATAATATATGGAGAGATACCTATCTCATAGAACTGGAAGGGACCTTGAAAGGTCATTGAGTCCAGCTCCCTGCCTTCACTAGCAGTACCAAGTACTGATTTTTGCCCCAGATCCCTAAGTGGCCTCCTCAAGGATTAAACTCACAACGCTGGGTTTAACAGGCCAATACTCAAACTACTGAGCTATCCCTCCCCCTACATTAATCTAAGCAGCAGTACCAACAATATACAGATTTAAAAGCTATGCCTCTGAACATACTCTCTTCTTTATAACATCACCTGACGGAAGTTGGAAAAGTCATACAGGATTCACTCACCTCTCCAAAGTAGAGCAAAACCTTTCCTTCTTTGTACTCAAAGTGGTCGATGTATTGGTCTGCAGACTTTACCAACTACAAAAACAGAAACATCGTTTTTACCTTGGTTTAAAATCTGTTTTGGCTTATGCTGGCTGTTTTAAACTGCCTAGCTGTGTATTGTACTGGACTGGTTGATTCTTCCTTAGAATGAACAGTTCCTTCGTCTGCTGTTCCTTTATGTGGTGGAGGACCTAGGCTATTTTCTGGATGAGTATATGGAGGGACTGTTTGCTCATTTTTATTGTATTTTATTTATTTAATCCATTATGAAGGGCATATTGTGAGCATCTAACGGTCATAAGACAAAAGAGTACAAAATATTAAGATTTGAGTTGATTCAAGCAGCCAAACACCATATCCAGCCAGGGACTATTAAAAAAAAAAAAGTCTAGGAGGACAAATCCAGTAGTCATCAGACAAGCCACCTATCAACAAAAGCAATCAATCCCTAACTAAGGGTATGTCTACGCTATGTGATCTAGTGGTGCAATTCACAGCTCACATACCTAGGGCTGTCAGTTAATCGCAGTTAACTCACGCAATTAACTCAAAAATATTAATCGTGATTAAAAAAATTAATTGCAATTAATCATACTGTTAAACAATAGAATACCAATTGACATTTATTAAATATTTTGGATGTTTTTCTACACATCTAAATATATTGATTTCTATTACAACATAGACTGCAAAGTGTACAGTGCTCACTTTATATTATTATTTTTGATTTCAAATATTTGCACTGTAAAAATGATAAACAAAAGAAAGTATTTTTCAATTCACCTCCTACAAGTACCATAGTGCAATCTCTTTATTGTGAAAGTGTAACTTACAAATGTAGATTTTTTTTGTTACATAACTGCACTCAAAAACAAAACAAGGTAAAACTTTAGAGCCTACAAGTCCACTCAGTCCTACTTCTTGTTCAGCCAATCGCTAAGACAAACAAGTTTGTTTACATTTACGGGAAATACTGCTGCCTGCTTCTTATCAAAAATAAGAATTTAAAGTGAGCACTGTACACTTTGTGTTCTGTGTTATAATTAAAATCAATATATTTGAAAATGTAGAAAAACATCCAGAAATAGTTAATAAATGTCAATTGAATTGTATTGTTTAACAGTGTGATTAAAACTGTGATTAATCACAATTAATTTTTAAAATCGTGATTAATTTTTGAGTTATTCGTGTGAGTTAACTGTGATTGATTGACAGCCCTAACTCTTTTCCAGAATGAAAATGTCTGTCCCGATTCTCGGTTTCCTGTTAATTATTCTGCAAACTTTTGAGAGACGTGGGGCTAAAACCCACCCCTTTTACTCTTGTGATAAACAAAGACTCCCAAAGAACAGTGCAAAAATAATAAATTAAATTACAGATGTCAATGAAAGCAATGCTCCTCACCTGCTCAAGTTCAGTTGTGTCAGGTTCCAAGCCACTTAAAAGTGAGAGATCAACTAGAGACATCTTTGGTATATTGGGACCTGTGGACCTTTTAGGGAAAATTGCTGTTAGTAAATGCTTACATTGTACAACTTATGCAGTGTTGCTGTTGCCATATCAGTCCCAGGACATTAGAAACACTAGGTGGGTGAGGTAATATCTTTTATTGGACCAAATTCCATTAATGAGAGAGAGACAAGCTTTCTGTGTAACCTTGTCTCTCTCACTAATGGAAGTTGGTCCAATAAAAGATATTACCTTCCCCACCTTGTCTCTCTACATTGTACATTTACATTTTGTTACAAAGAGGGTCATCTGAAGAGCTTGGCCATTCCTGCCTGGTGATGATGAAACAGATTCTGATTCCTATTGCCAATGAGCACAATCCAAAGCTTTCCTAGAAGCCGTTTATTTAAACTTATCTACCTAGGCAAGTAAATAGCTTAAATTTATGTCTAGAGACTAAATTCCTAAATATGCAACTGTCTGTTGCGCTTTTCTAATGCACTTTAATTCCCCTCTGTCCCAAATTCTTCAGAGTTGGATTATTTTTGTTGAGCCATCCCCAAGAAGCCGGAGATGATGATGGTATGTTACATTTACATGGTGCCTCTCATCAGAAGCTGTTACAATGTGCTTTACAAATGACAGTGGCTCTTTGATAATTCATGCTGTGGTAAACCACAACCCCTTAAATCCACACTGGATTGCAAGTGTGCAGTGCACTGTAGCACAGTTCTGTAGATGTTCTGTTGCTATGATGGGGAGGACAGTGCAGATATCATCACACACCCTAAGAGCCACTGAAGGAGTCTCACTTTACTCATTGCCACTGGCCCTGGTACCCAGTAATGCTCTGGAACAAGGTGAGTCCTAGTTCTCCTCCCACTCTTGCTGCTGCTATTCTCTGGGGGTAGCTAGACCAGGTGGTCACTGCTCCCAAGGCTCTGCGGGTGGCAGTGGAAGAGACAGATTCCAGCAGGGCAGGTGGCCTGATAGAATGGTTGTTACCACCACCCGGCTCTTCTGAAGTGGGGGTTCTCAGGAAGGCCACTGCCATGCTCTCTGGCAGCCCTAGCCTAACTGTGGGAGGAAGCAAAATGGCTGCTGCAACCCTATTCTGTATAGGACACTATGTTCTGCCAGCTCTGCCCTTTCCTGCTTCTTGATTAGCAAACAACAAGACATCCCCTAGGATGTTAGTAGCCATCTTCTTTACTCACTATGGCTACAGAGGAGGTGACAGCATCTCTCTAAAAAGCAGTGCAGCATTATGAACGGGACAGCTGGGGTAGGTACCTTTATACCCATTGCAGCTGCTAATTTACTGGAATAGCTCTGTGGAAGCAGAAAAAGAACTGTCAGAAAAGAACTGCTATGCAAGACAGTTCTTTTTCTGCTTCCACAACTCTTTCATATGATCAATGAATAAAGTGGCAGCTGCCTCCCCTCCTCCTCTCAGGGCGTTCAGTCAGACATTACCAAACAACCCTAGCACTCACAGCAGCAACTTCCCCAAATGTCCATAGCTAAGGCTACATTTTAGTCTTGGATATTTTTAGTAAAAGTCATGGACAGGTCAAGGGCAGTAAACAAAAATTCACGGCCCGTGACTGCATGACTTGTACTATATACTCCTGACTAAACTTTGGGCCAGGGGTGTTCTGAGGGGGACGGTCTGGGGAGCACCATGCGTGCTGGGGGTGGTGGCCTGGGACCCCCGCTGGTGCTGTGGGGGCAGGTGGCGGCACGCAGCCCGGGGCCCCTGCTGGTGCTGGGGGTGGAGGGTTGTTGGGGCTGGCAGGCTCCCTGCTCGGAGCTGGAAGGATACGCGGAGCCAAGGGGGAGGGAAGACCAGGGGAGCTCCCCGCACTGCCCCTGCCATTAGCTCCGGCTCCGCAGCTCCCATTGGCTGGGAACCACAGCCAATGGGAGCTGAGGGGGCGGTGCCTGCGAGGAGTTGGAAGGACATGCTGGCCACTTCCTAGGAGCTGCAGGGACATGCCTGCCACTTCCGGGGAGCGCCCCCCCCCGAGGTAAGAGCCTCCCCACACCCCAACCTCCTGCCCCAGCTCTGAGTCCCCTCCCACACCTAAACTGCCCCAGCAGCGGCAAGTGCTGCTGGCCCAGGGGCTGCCTGATCTGCTCGGGCAGCCCCGGAGCCAGCCGTACCGGCCACTGCAGAAATCACAGAGGTGACGGAAAGTCACGGAATCCATGACAGACACGCAGCCTTATCCATAGCTAATGAGCATATGCACATATTCCTGTAGGAGGCTCCAACACAGCAGCTGCAGGAGGACTTCAATGAGCAGCCAAGCACCCACAATGCAACACTGATAGGCACTTTCAAAGTGCCCTTTATTATACCTTGATCCCATGTGGTACTAAGTGCCCTCACCTCCCATTGTTGTACGCAGGGTTGTTGTAGCCGTGTGGGTCCCAGAATGTTAGAGAGACAAGGTGGGTGCGGTAATATCGTTTATTGGACCAACTTCTGCTAGTGAGAAAGACAAGCTTTCAAGCCACACAGAGCTCTTCTTCAGGTCAGACCTGTGTGGCTCAAAACCCTGTCTCTGTCATCAACAGTCCAATAAAAGATATTACCTCACTCACCTTGCATCTCACCTCCCACTGATACATGTACAGAACAAAAGCAAGTTACAAAGTCCTGCCTAAAATTCTGAGCTGCCACTGCTTAAAAGCCACCATTGCACAGGAGGAGAGTGAAACAGCAGCCTTAATAAAGGCCCTTCTCACCCATTGGGTTCCAGTGCCTCTACTACATAACTACCAGTTTCTCTTCATTCCCATGGTTCCAACAGAGCCAGGGGCACTGAGAGCCAGACCTTCCCCTCTGCTCTCCACACAACAGCAAGAGAACGTGGTCTATCTTTGGAGAGGCACCGCCAGCCAATAGTAAATGGACTAGCTCTTTTCCAGGGCATTGATGAGTGTGAGGGAGCGGGGGAGAATATGTGACATCCACAGGGAGAAGGAAGTTACTCACACGGGGCACAAGCCAACACTCCGTAATCTGCAAACTACACTAATCCCACTGAGGTTCCCCCTCCTCTTTGGTGTAGATTATTGAGTTTTTGTTGTTTACATATGCTGAAGTGCAACCACCTCTGAGGTGGAAGGCAGCAGCCAGGTGAATAGTTGGCATACAATACAACTATGGGGATATAAGGCAGGAGTTAATTTTTGACCAAGAACACAGGGGCAAAATCTTACATTAAAACAAACAGACAGACAGACAAACTATTCTTTAATGTTATGCAGAGCGGACAGGAGCTTGGTGCTTAAGATCTTGTGTGAATGGCCCATACCCCATACACTGCATGGAAATCAGCTTTACTGTCTTGGAAGACGAAGAGCTGAGCCACCAGGCCAGGATTTGAACGTGTGCTTCCAGAAAGACAACAGATGGCAGAAAGATGTATAAGACCAAGACTTCCTAACCAAAAGTGTGTCATCTCACTAAGAAAGTCCCTAGTCCCAAACCTACCTGACGCAGACTTTGTATCGTAATGATTCTGTTTTACCGGGAACAGGCACCTCTCTTTTCCTTCTGTTGCGGATGTCAAACCATTCTATCTGGCTCATGGGCTCATCTCTTCTTGTTTCCATCGCATGGTCCTGCCCATAATCATAGTCCTCTTCCTCAGCGTCCAGAGCACCTGGAGGTGTTAGACACAATCAGACCCCGGCAGACTGGGATGAAGAGCTTGCTGATTGCTCTCCTCTTTGCACTTTGTGAGGGATCAGCGTTGACTCCTGCCACCTCCACTGCTTTCATAAACCTCACTTTCCTCCGTCTCATTATCTCATGTATCTTTTAAATTAAAGCTTAAAATAAATGCCCGCAATAATCATCATTATTTTTAATTTGTACGAGAGTAGCACCTAGAGGTCCCAGCTGAGATTGGGGCCCCATCTGTAAATACACAAAGAGAATTCCTGCCCCAAAGAGCTAACAATCTAAGGAGAAAAGACAGACAACACCCAGTGGAGGTGCTCCAACTGAAGTAATTTCAGTATAATAAATAGCTAAAAGACAGACACAGGAAATATTATTAACTCTTTTTGGGCGGGAACCATGATACACAGAGATATTAAGTCATTTGGCCAAGAAGGCCATCCTTGCTCTCTAGTAATAACTAATAATAATAATAATAACATAAGTATATTTATTAAGCACCCTCCAAAAAGTCTCTTATAAAACAATTCTTAAAATATTACCAATTAAACACCCCACATGTAATAAAAATACAAATTGTCCTGAAGGCACGATAGTATAGATCTTTCTCCTTTCCCAATCTAATCAGTTAAAAAGTCTATACTATCAGGGTTTAGCCAAATTTGCCACCATTAAAAACAGGTGCTCTGTTTTCTTTTCACGTACTTGAATATTTGACGTTCCCTTCCATTTCAACTTTCAGAATCAAGTCATTACAGGTGTTGTTCTCCGTCTCAACAGAATAATATATTTTTTGTATCTGAAAAAAAAAAGAGAACACCCTAAAAGCTCCTTTAAATTACAAAGAATTTAACCAACCAGGTCTGCAGCAATTTATCTGATTCTGCACATACTGGAAGTTACATGTGATCAGGGAGAGTGAGAGAGATTCCACAGAAACTAGTTTCAGGCAGGTTTGTACTTGGTATGACTCAGCCATGCCTCCGATGCAGCTACCAGCGCTATCGCAGCTACCTTGCTTGTGATACTTGTGTTAGCCCAATGAGAGCTATCGCGAGTCTGTGTGCATGAGCAGGGGAATCACACCCATAGCTCATAATGTAGTTATAGCTACAGATTATCTCCTGATGACTGTAGTGGATACAACAATGACAGACTGATGTGCAATATTCAAAGACCTAAATGGCCTGGGACCTACCCACTTCAAAGACCCCCTTCCCGTCCCCCACCAGCAGCGCTCAGTGGAGGTGCACAAACTGAAGTAATTTCAGTGTAATAAATAACTATCAGGCTGTTCTCCATGAGGCTCCATAGACTTTGGAATTTTTCCCCGCAGCCGGGTCCAAAACAGGCAAAATCTGTGACCTTCAGGGCACTCTGCATCTATTTTCCTGGGATTTGGGGGAGGGCAGGGATGCATAAGGACAGGGTCTTACGCAGTATGGGGTATTGATTGCTTTGCTTAGTTACTGTTAGGCAGGATCTGGGAAGGGGTGAGGCTGCCCGAGGTTCCTTCCTGCACTGTGTGTGATTGGAAGTGATGGTGGGGCAAGCGCCTACAGATGTGAATTAGTACCGTTTTCTTTTTGAAAGAGAAAAATAAAATGAAACTCCAAGCTCCATCTTACACTCAGCGTCCCATTTCCTTTGCCCTTTACCGTCACTTCAACTTTGCTTCCGAGGTCAAACTGCAAACCAAACCAAACAGTAGACATTTAACATTTTGGCCATTATTCACGTTGTCTTTTTCCTGTGATCCCTGAAAGTCTTACTTGTTGTCTGGGACCTGGGCAACCTGCACCATGTTAGGTGGTGTTCCCCTTTTGCCATAAGTGAGGGACTATAGGGGTTCCTCCTCCCTAGTGCAGGGTTGTAACAGTTCCCTAACTGTCATTCAAGGAACTATGGGGCCTGTCTTCCCCACCTCACTAAAGTGATCCCTTCAGCAGGAGTAGGGATCCTTTTTCCAGGCCCCACTGCATTGTGGGTCAGAGCAAAGGACATGTCTTAGCCTCTTCCCTCCCCTAAGATGACCCTGAATGGACAGAGGACTGCAGTGGTCCTTCCCATTGGAGAAAAAGCAGAAATCTGAACATCTGGGAGAGGCAGAAAGGTGCCTATAAGTGCTAAATATTGTTATTACACAGAAAAAAGGCTGCAACCAAAGTATATCAAGGTTGCTGAGAAATGAAAACATTCCTTCTGTTTGCAAACTAGGAAATATCACAACTTAGAACAATAAGGGTTGAGTACCTGTAGTTCTTCCTGAATCTGGACATTGTTACTATTCAGGTTAAAATAGTGCTTTTTGTGCCTTCCAGGTAGGTTTAATGCAAGGTTCAGAATGGTGGGATCACTTTCTATAGTCTGTATGCTATACTGTGACAAAGCTTCCAGGGCCACCACTGTATCCTGTGTGAGATTGAAATACAAATGAACACCAGCCACACTGGAGTCTTTCGGCAATAACAAAGTGCTCTAGTCACATGCCTTTCCTTGTAAGTAACTCCTCATTCAGATGTCTCCTTTTTAGATCTCTGTTCCTTTGAGGTTCTCTCTTTGAAATCTCCACATGTCCGCTCACTCCCCTCAATCCATTCACCTTATTTTCCAGATTCTTCTATCAACATTTTGGACCAGATCCGCAGCGGGTATAAATCTTCATAGCTCCATTAAAGTCATGGAACCCTCACTAACCCATATTGTTCCTTTCCGAGGGCCAAATTCTCAGGTGTTTACTTAAGGACCTCAGGACTTGGCTCACTGTGGGCTTCAAATCAAAATAAGCAACTTTCTACCAATGGAAAATCCAGTTTCGCCCCATAACATTATGATCCTGAACTGCTGTAAAAGACTACCTGGTTGGACCCATAGAAATATTTATCTTTCCATATTTATTGGACACATAGGGTTTTATTTACAGTACTTTCCCCCCCACTCCACTGAGCCTGAAAGCCAGATACCTGTGTAGAACAGTATCCGCCACCATATTTCCTTTTTTCTGTTAACCATGTAGCAATAGGTTCTGCATACTTGATATCCTTCTGGAGTAATGTCTGAAGTAATGCGTAAGCGGTAGCCTCTATAGAAACTGCATCTTCACCATTTCCCCAGTAGCGCTGTTGCATTGCTGAAACAATGACTCAGTCTTAAATCAATTGGGGGAAGGTATTTTCCAAAAATTACTTCAATTTAGCTCAATTTAGAAAAATATAGGTAATTTATTTCATAGTAATGATTCCACCCAAGAGAGAGAGCCACCACCACTCTGACGATATACATAAATAAGTATAGGAAGCAAAGGTTATTAAAAAGCCAGATTTCGAACAGAGTTTTGACTTATCCCAGCCATTATAGTGTATTGATCAAATGTACCCAGTTGTTATAGAGTACTGATCACAAGGTATGCAATGCCAACTCAGTGTGGTGCTAAGATTGCTTCTGGGGATAGCTTAAAGGTAGAATTATTATTCCAATAGGTCTAGAATTAATAATCTGCATACTACCTACATTTAATCATGTTGGCCTTGTTGCACCTGATCTTTTTTTTAAATTATGTTGCAACAGCGCACAAGGACTTTGGTTGGGAAGAGTGCTTTATAAATTGAATCATCATTGTAAGAATAATTATTAGTACCTGCATCGAGTGTAGAAATTTCTCTTAAAATTTGTTCTGCCCGTTTGGCTTCTGAGCTATCGTGTTTCACAAGAGCCAGAGCATAGGCAGAGATTGCAACTGAGTAGAAGTTCAGCTGAGGTGAGAGTTGTCTATGCACGTAAGCGACAGCTTTTTCAATGCCTTGTTTCTGTGGAAATAAATATGGATCAGTTTGAAGGGTGGTACAAAACCAATGCAAAGGTAACACTGATTTGAGTTCCAATGAATTATAACAACACAACACAGCTATTTCTAAATTAAATTGAATGGGAGTGAGGTAACCCTAATAACTGTGGTTAAGAATAATGCAAAACAATTATATTTGTTGAAGATTTTGGCAGGGAATAAAATGATTTCTGATATGAGCACTGGCTGGCCTATGCTAAAATAGATGGGCTATTTGAGTTGCAATTGCTCCGTTTACAAGGAGTACAAAATTCTCATCAGAGACTCCCTGCCACATACAGCTGATTTCTGGGGGAGAAGAGGAGGCACCTTTAGCATCTGATTGCAATGGTTGTGGCACCAGATCCTAATTTTCTGGGAGAGGAAGGCTTTGAAGACGATGCAGGCAGTAATGTGTGCAAAAACAAGATACTTCAAAATGAATGTTTGTCCAATGTACTGAATTTGTAAAGTGCTGGATAAGTGCTAAACAGCATTGTTTGGCCAAATCCTGAGTTTATTACTCAATTTTTACTTAGTCCTTTCTCAGACAAAACTGTGTGTTTGCCTGAATGAGGACCTCAGGATCTGGGACTATTAATTATTATTAATTATTTATTATCACTAGGGTCAAATTCAAGACAAATTAAAAGATATACATTTTCACATAATGCCTAATTAAACTGTGGAATTCATTGCCACAGGATGTCATTGTAGCCAAAAACACAGCAAGACTAAAAAAGGGATTGGGCATCAATATGGATAACAAGACTATACAGAGATATAATAGTTAATTCTAACATAGGCTCTGAGAGATTAAACTTTATGATTCAAGGGTTAAGCCAGTCTCTAATTATTAGAGTTAGGAGGTTTCTTGCACCTTCCACTGAAGCATCTAGTGCTGGCCACTGTTAAGTCTGGCTATTACTATATTCCTCTGTTCCTGCTTCCACCTAGAACCATGATTTTATTACCTGACCATGGATTACAGAATAATTATTGTGTTTGAAGCTCAAAGGACATGGCTTTTAGTCCTGGCTTCATTTTGTAACAATATTTTTAGTGCTGGTTTCCAAGTTTACCCATCTGTTTAATGGATAACAGCACTTCCATCCTCACAGGGGCATAGTGAGGACTAATTCATTTAAATGTGAGATCTTCAGATGAAAGGAGCTATAGAAAAGCAAAGTATCATAAGCACACCACTGACTATGGCCTGGTTCCCCCAACTGGTGTAAAACCACATTTCTCTGGGCCCACTGTTCCTCTTGCACTATAGAAAGAATTCACCCCAAGGAGAGCAAGTAGTGATGCTGCCACCTACCTTCCCTCTGGCTCTGACCTGGGGGAGGGTAGCTTTAAAATCTGCTAGGGGCTTCAAAGAAACTTGCTAGTAGAGGCAGCCAAGGGGATGCATTGAATCAATGTGTCTTCCAGTCACATTGGCCTGTACTATGTGCTTTTGGGGATCTGCAGTCTCCCCACAGTGGAGAAAAGGTTGTGATTGTTTTGCACTGCACCAGCCCAGCAGACTTGTGGACACTGGGGTGCTGTGACTGTATTTCTCCCAACAGAAATTAGAGTTGAATATGTCCCAAGAAGCGTAAGGGTGGTGCCACAGTGGAAAGGCAGCCTCAATAGTGAAGATGAGGCCAAGGACATGCTCAGGAATCTCTATGCCGCTAAACCGAGTGCAGCACGCATGCCAGCACAAAACAAATGCACGTAAAAAGAGAATGAAAGATTTAAGAAGAAAAGAAAAGCAGGCTTCTTACCACCTCAGAAGACTTAGAGTCATCGAAAGCCCCCAAGGCCTCTTGCATAGCGATGGTTATAAAAGCTGTCAAAGCCAAATGTTCTTCAGCTTTCCCAACTCCACCCTAGAAGGTTAATCATGGGAAAGCTTCTAAAGCATACATTTGTTTTATTATTAAATTGAGCAAATCTAATTTTATTTCTTTGTATGAAAAATAAACACAACCACACGGTCACACATTTGTTGCTAATACACCCACCCTAACATCCTTCTCCATTCTCCCAGCCACACTTTTTTTCTATCGTATAAGTATTTTTTTCATTCATAGATTCATAGCTTTTAAAGTAAAAAAAGACGATTGGATCCTCTACTCTAACCTTCTAGAACACAGGCCTTTACATGTTCCCCATTTACTCCTATACTGAGCCCAATAACTTGTCTAAAGCACACTTCCAGGAAGGCATCCCGTCTTGATTTGAGGACATAAAAGATGAGAATCCACCACTTCCCTTGGTAGTTTGTCTCAATGGTTTATCACAGTCCTGGTTAAAAATGTGTGCTGTATCCCTAATTTGAATTTGTCTGGCTTCAGCTTGCAGCCATTGATTCTTTTTATGTCTTTTTCTGCTAGATTATAGAGCCCTTTAGCACCTGGTATCTTCTCCTGATGAAGGTACTTATACACTGTAATCGAATCACTTCTTGATCTTCTTAATAAACTGAACTGATTGAGTTCCTTGAGTCTCTCACTGTGAGGTGTTTTTTTTCCAGCCCTTGACTCATTTTCTGGTTTTTCTCTGCACCTTCTGCCTTTAGAAAAAGTCCTAATTCCTCCCCAGGCTGCCTCAAATACTCATCCTTTTAAAGAGTTAAAAATATTTTGCTGCAAGAGCTGTTGATTTTTCCCTCCCCACACACAATTATATGGGAAGCAAAAGATAAAAGTCCAGAATCAGGGGAAACAAAACAAAACAAAATAAAACACGTGGCCACATCATCAGCTGGTATAGTCCTAAGGATTTCAATAGCGTGACACGATTTACAGCATTTGAGAATCTGGCCCATATGGGAACAGGTTCTTATCATTTTCAGTGACCAACCTGCATAAGTCTGTCCATCACTGGGTGAGGGTCACGGAATGAGCCATCCGCCTGCTGTTGTCCAAGCAAGTAGGAAACAGCTTTGTGTATGTAACGGTCTTCGACACTGATGTATTTTCTGCACCTTGTGAGCACTTTAGCAATGAATGCAGTTAGCCTGTATAAAAGAAACTGGTTTCATTTTCTAAACTCATTGATATTTGTGGTTTGCTAACACGAATTAGTACTGGGGCTGTCAAGCAATTAAAAAAAATAATCATGATTAATCGCTCTGTTAAATAATAATAGAATACCATTTATTTAAATATTTTTGGATGTTATCTATATTTTTTAATATATTGATTTCAATTACAACACAGAATACAAAGTCTACAGTACACTCAAAAATAATACAATGTAAAACTTTAGAGCCTGCAAGTCCACTCACTCCTACTTCTTGTTCAGCCAATCGCTCAGACAAACAAGTTTGTTTACACTTGCAGGAGATAATGCTGCCCACTTCTTATTTACAATGTCACCTGAAAATGAGAAGAGGTGTTCACATGGCACTTTTGCAGCAGGCATTGCTAGGTATTTATGTGCCAGGGCTCCAGCAGCGATTCTATTGTGATTAAAACTGTGATTCATCGTGATTAATTTTTCTGAATTAATTGTGTGAGTTAACTGCGATTAATCGACATCCCTAATTAGTATGTCAGAAGATTCTGATACAATTTTGCACAAGCTACCGCTATGTATAATGTTGACCAGTCAATGGCTAGTTACGGGGCAATGCCGAAAGATATACGAGGCATCCAGAAAGACTGAAGAATCTCAGTGCAATTCATACCTTAGGGTACAACACTACTCACTACCACACTGGGCCCAGTTCTCTTCTGACACTGGTTTTTCATGAGTGTAAAAGATAGAGATAGATATACAAAAAGATAGAGAGAAAGACAGAGACAGCCTCATGTACGATGAAGCCTGGTTTACACACCAAGTTGCATTGGTTTAACTAGCAGTGTGAATTTCTATTGTTTTAGTTATACCAGACAACCCCCTGTGTTTATACCCTTCTTGCATTGATGAGTTTAAATTAAACCAATATACAGGGGTGAAAGTGGGCCGGTATGGCGTACCAGTAAGAAGCTGGTACTGGCCCATATGCAGCTGACGCTGCCCCTTTTGCCCCCTCAGTCAGCAGCCCTGGGCCCTTTTAAATTGCCACTGGAGCTCCGGGAGGCGCGGGCCAGGCAGAGCAGATGGGCTGGTTGGGGGAGGCTGACCCCCCAGTCCTGCCCCTTCTGCTCGAGGCCCCGCCCTTTCCACTCGAGGCCTGGAGCCGGGCCCCCTTACTGGTTAGTGTTTCATATTACTTTCACCCCTGCCAGTATAAGCAGTTTTAAATATATATAGAAGTGTCCGCCCAGGTGTTTGCACTTCTTATTAAACAATGCTTGCACGTGCCCACGTAATTACATCGGCATTAGCTGTTCACTGAAAGTTGTTCAGAAAAAAAGTCTCACTTTATTAATAATAAAAACTATTTGGCCATAAAAAGCCAAAGAATCAAAGTTTAGGCACACAGACTTGCATCCATATATTTGCAAATATGTGCACGTGTGAAGCCTGCTCACATAGCTGTGTATGTAGCTAATTTATCTGTGTACATATTAGATGCACTCAAGTATATGGGCGCAATTTGACAATTTGGCCCCAAAAGCCAGCAAGTAAACTTCTGATGCACTATGTGTGACAACATTGGCATTTTAGAATATAAAACAACAACTAAGGCTGATTATGACGCATACACTACCATGTACTGCTGGGAGTTGTTTTGAATGCTCCGTAAGAGCCATCCTCCTTCTGAAATTCAAGAAGTCTCGTGTAACCTGCATAAACAAGCAATCAAATATATTGGGTAAGAATATTACTGTACATGGACTTGTATTTTTGCACTTTGGGCCTTTACATGCAACACCTGGATTAACATGGAAGTGCACTCCACTGCTTTTGTTTGCTCCTCATAAAGGTTGTGTGTGTATGATTGTGACAGCAGGCCCTTTGGAATAAAGTAGAGGAAAGGGAGCATGAGTTTTGTTTAAGTCCTGCCTTGATGGGTCTACTTGGGTTGGCATACGGGCATCAATATTACAAACATTTGTGGATACCAAGGAATTTCTGCCTGGTGGGTCCCTGAAAATCCATCCCCAAGTACTGCCACTTTCTTGAGCAGCTGTACAAGGGGTTGAAATAAGACACAAAAGAGGCAGTGAGGTCCAGCAGGTAGGACACAACTGGAAGTCAGGAGATCTGGGCTCCATTCCCAGCTCTGTCATTGACTTGAACAGATCACTTCATTTTTCTGCACCTAATTTTCCCACCTTTAATGTGAGAGTGATACCATCCTTGTAAAGTTCTTTCTGATCTATTGATAAAAGGCACTGTAGAACTATGTTTTATTAATAATAATTAATCACCAGTAATAGAATAGCATCACGTTTCCTTGGGGGATTTTAGATAAATACAACTACTAAGAAAAAGAAACGATGCTTGACCAAACACCTCAGGTTCAAAGTGTTTCTGTTTTCCAGTCAGATGCGTGCAACACATTCTAACATACTTCAGGTTTGTGTTGCACTCTAATTCATTGTTAAGATGCACAGAAGCCAATGACGGTGGGAACAAATTATTCTGACGAGGCCCTTGGTAACAGATATACAACAAGGCCAAAGATCTCCATTCAGCTAACTGCCAAACAAAAGTCTATTTTCCATCATTACTCTTAATGGATGAGATTCTGTGCTGCGCAACACAGCACTCAGAGCCCATGGAGGAAGGTGGATAGGGTGGTGTTAAGTCATTTGTATGCCCTCCCAATTCTGGGACGCTCAGCAGGCCCTGACGTAACACAAACTTCCCTTGGGACCAGTGTAAGTTATGGCAGCCTGTCATCGGCTACCTATGGGTCACAGCACTGCCCGGATCACCGCAGCCCCACATACTACAATCCAGGCCTGCCTGCACCCCTCTCACCTCCAGGATCTCCCAACGTGTAGCCAGCCTTTGCTGCATCTGGGGCATTTAGAGTCACTCTGGCTCTTTGACCCAGTGTAAAGGTGCTGGAGCGAGGGAAGGGTTTGTCTACACCAGGAGTGGGGTGCGGGAGGGGGTGAGGGCTCTGTGTGGGAGTGCAGGCTCTGGGGTGGGGCCAGAAATGAGGAGTTCAGGGTATGGGAGGGGGCTCCGGCCTGGTGTAGGGAGTTGGGATACAGGAGGGGGTGAGGGCTCCAGCTGGGGGTGCAGACTCTGGGGCTGGGCTGGGGATGAGGGGTTTGGGGTGCAGGAGGGTGTTCCGGGGTGGGAGGGTGCTCCGGGCTGGGGGGGGTTGGGGCACAGGAAGAGGTCTGGGGTGCAGGCTCCAGGTGGCGCTTACCTCAAGCAGCTCCCAGAAGCAGCTCCAGCTCCTATGCGGAGGCACATCCAGGCAGCTCTGTGCACTGCCCCATCCGCAGGCACCTCCCCTACAGCTCCCATTGGCCGTGGTTCCCTGCCAATGGGAGCTGCGCGGAGGAAGCATGAGGCGCCCCCTGGCTGTCCCTATGCATAGGAGCTGGAGGGGTACATGCCGCTGCTTCTGGGAGTTGCGTGTAGCCATGGCACGTGCAGAGCTGGGCAAGCCCCAACCCCGCTCCCTGGCAAGAGCTCGAGGGTCAGATTAAAAGGTCTGATGGGCCAGACGCAGCCCATAGTTTACCCACCACTGGTCTACACAAACACTTAGTTTGCCAGAAGCTGGGGTGTAACTCTACCCCGCGCTAGCCTGCCGCTCACTAAGCGTCCATGTGGACTCTGCTGCCGTACACTAAAAGTTCTGTAGCACACTTCAACCTACGCTGCTTTGAAACAGAAGTAGATCAAAGCGCACCAGGGTCCACATGGATACATATTGTGCAGCAGGTTAGTGTGGGGTAGATTTACATCCCAGTTTGCTTATGTAGACAAATCCTGAGTTAACTGTTGGCTCCTAGGCTGAGTGAGGAAGTGAGACCTGCCAGCAGAAGATGGGGCAGAATAAGATGACAACTGGCCAGAGACATGGATTGGTTTCTGGCACTGAAATCTATGAAAAAGAGGGCTAAGATTTTAAAACACTGGTGATTTCAGGTACCCCCATTTTTTGGTCCCCATGTTAAGGCACCTTAAAAGAGATCCATTTTCAAATGGCAGGCACTCAGCACTTTCTGAAAACCAGGCTCTTTAAGGTGTCTCAGGCAGGATGCCCAAAATGTGTGGCATCCTAAAATCATCACTTAGTGTTTAAAATTTTGGCCAGCAGTCTTGAGCTAGCCTTGCTTCCTACCAGCCTCTGCCTCCTAGCTGGTATAGAGCCCTCAAGCTGCCACAAACCCCAGGACGTTTGTGAGTCTCCAGCTGACAGCCATCAGGCAACTGTCCAATTGCCTATGGGGTAAGCTGCAAAAAGCAGTTTTCTTTCTGCCTGTGGGTAACCCGAAAACTGTTGTGCAGAATCTTCCCGTATTTCCCATATTTCATTGTCACAACTGAGTTGAGACAAACACAAGGAACTCCAGCCCTAGGCTAAATTCTGTGGATAGTTAGAAGCTCTTGAAAAAAAATCTTGGGCTTAGAATGAAAGTGCCGCCTTCAAACACATTCAGGATCCCCAGGCAGGAACTGCTGTTAATGGCCCCATTGGCTCACCTTTACCTGGCTGAGGTGTGTCATGTCCTGCACAAGGGCTGGATCCCTAGGCAGGACTAGCCATATTAGTGTTACTAGATTCATATATACTTGTGTCTATGGTCAGCTGACATAGAATCGCAGAATTGCCAGGCTGGAAGGGACCTCGAGACGTCATCAAGTCCAGCCCCCTGCACCGTGGCAGAACCAAGTAAACCTAGGTGATCCCTGACAGGTGTATGTCCAACCACTTCTTAAAAACCTCCAACGATTGCAATTCCACAACCTCCCTTGGAAGCCTGTTCCAGAGCTTAACTACTCCTTTACTTACTGTCTTCTTTATAACAGCCTTTAACGTATTGGAAGACTGTTTTCAGCCCCCCCCCCCCCCCCCCCCGGTCTTACTTTCTCCAGACTAAACATGACCAGTTTTTTTAAAAAACCTTTCTTCATAGCTCAAGTTTTCTAAACCTTTTCTCATTTTTGTTGCTCTCCTCTGGACTTTCTAATTTGTCCACATCTTTCCTAAAGTGTGACACCCAGAACTGGACACAGTTCTCCAGCTGAGGCCTCACCAGTGCTGAGTACAGTGATACAATTACTTTTTTTGTCTTACACATAACACTCCTGTTAATACATCCCAGAATGATATTAGCATCTTTTGCAGCTGCATCATATCGTTGACTCATATTCAATTTGTAATGCACTATAACCCCCACATCCTTTTCAGCAGCACTACTGCCTAGCCAGTTATTCCCCATTTTGTAGTTGTGCTTTCTGATTTTTCCTTCCTAAATTAAGTACTCTGTCCTGGTATTTACTGAATTTCATCTTGTTGAATTCAGACCAATTCTCCACTCTGAATTCTAATCCTGTCCTCCAAAGTGCTTGCAACTCTTCCCGGCTTGGTGTCATCTGCAAATTTTATAAGCATACTCTCCACTCCATTACCCAAATCATTAATGAAAATACTGAATTGTACCGGACTCAAGGCTGACCCTGGCAGGACCCTAGTAGATATGCTCTCCCAGTTTGACAGCAAACCATCGATAACTACTCTTTGAGTATGGCCTTTCAACCAATTGAGCACCCACCTTATAGTAATTAAATCTAGACCACCTTTCCCTAATTTGCTTATGAGACTATCATGCGGCACTGTCAAAAGCCTTATTAAAATCAAGATACATCACATCTATTGCTTCTCCCCATCCACTAGGCCGTAAGCCTGTCAAAGAAGGAAATTAGGTTGATCTGGCATGATTTGTTCCTGACTAATCCTGTTATCCTCCACACATTTACAAATTGCTTGTTTAATAATTTGTTCCAGTATCTTACTAGGTATCGAAGTGAGGCTGGCTGTGCTATAATTTCCTGTTTCAGAGTAGCAGCCGTGTTAGTCTGTATCTGCAAAAAGAACAGGAGTACTTGTGGCACCTTAGAGACTAACAAATTTATTAGAGCATAAGCTTTCGTGGGCTACAACCCATTTCTTCGGATGCATATAGAGTGAAACATATATTGAGGAGATTGTGTCCTCATTTCACCCCTTTTTAAAAACAGGCACCATGTTTGCCCTTCTCAAGTCTTCTGGGACCTCATCAGTCCTCCAGGAGCTCTCAAAGATAATTGGATATATGGATCAATTTCAATATTCATATTAGAGTGTGTTTGGCTTATAAGCAAGTACAGATGGTAACCATATATATCTCTCTGCTGTAATAAAGACACAACAGGAATATGTTTCACCACAATATAATTCTTGTAATGGGAATATTTCGTTAATAGCTATTTATTTAAGGGGATAAACTGTAGGTGTGGTTCTATTCTGCATGTTGCACAATGACAACTCTGCAGTAAGGTTTGCAATATCTTACTTCATGCCCAGTCTTATTTGATAGCCTGTAAAAACTTAAAAGGGAATTGCTGTGAGTGCAGGGGTTATAGTGTACCTAAGAACTGGCATCCAGCGATGGAGGGCTGTAGCTTTCTTCAGGGGCTTGTGACAAATGATGCTACCAGATGAAAGCAGGGAAAAGTAGCTTTGGATCATCAATAAAACAAATAACAAGCTGGAGAAATTTGATGAGCTGGGGACATTTTTATAGCCACATTTGAATTAATTTAAAAGACACCACATACTATATACTTATGTAAATGCATGGCCCAGCAGATATTGCGTGGCAGCAGTGTCCACATGGACATTTAGTGCACGGCAGGTTAGTGCAGAGTAGATTTACACCCCAACTTGCCGTGAACTAAGTGTTCATATAGAGAAGCCCTAAGTAGCATTCATATCACTGGGAGTTCCATGCCCGTACAGGAGTTGGGGGGAAGAGAAACCCCTAATTATATTAGAAAAGGTTTGCAGAATACTAATTAACCAAAAAGAGTCTTTGGGTCAGAGCCTCAGCTGGTGGAAATTGACACAACTCCATTGACTTGGATCTTCATCAGTTCACAGACAGCTGTGGATTTGCTTACACCCTTCCCCTTTCATTTTATAAATGTATGGAATTTCATTAGTTCTTTCATTATCATCCTGGCAGGTGAATGTGCAGATTTTGTGCCTGGTTCTGCAAGTTAGTTAGAATCAAGCTCAGTCCTATGTCTAACATCAATGTTTACTCTACAATGCAAAGAGAGAACAAGTAAAAACAGTTTTGTTATTTGGGGCTGGGGGGGGGGGCAAGAGGAGGAAGAGGCTCCACATACCTTGTGCAATCATGTTATGGGCTTCTTCTTTCCTTTCAGGTTTAAAGTTGATCCACTGTTCACTTGCATCCAGGTATTCAATGGCATACGTTGCTGGAGCCATTGTCACCATAGTTTGCTCAGCACAACCAGTGGGCACTTTGATAAGCTTATCAATTCCAGCTGGACTGAGACAGTTTTGAATGGACTCACCCATTATATCCCCTATATTGGCAAAAAAAAAAAAAAGACCAAAATTATTGTATTAAAAGGTTGGAAAGGGTAAAAAATAAGAGTAAACATAACCCTAAAATAACTGATTATAGGTGGGGCTAGTAGCACTGCCGATTATTAAGGTTGCCCAACAGTTCCCATTATAAGATCCTGTTTTCAGTTGCTTATAACTTTGCCCAACTTTAACTGCTTGGTTGAACTTTTCCATGCCGGGTGTCTGCCTCAGGCTGATTTATTTATTTATTCTTAATTTCAGTCACAACAGTTCAGCTATTTCCAAGAACAAGGCTAGGGAATAATGTTAAAAAATTCTGACCAGCTTTTATTTCAGAAGTTCTAGCACTCCCCATGCTTTGGAGCAGTGACTTGAAATTTGGGGTATGTGTGTGGAGGGGGGGTGAGGACTTTGTGTCAGTGATATGCCTTTTGCCATGACGGTGAAAAATCAGCCCAAATTTGGCCAAGTTATAAGCCTTTGAAAAATCATAGTTTGCACATGCTCAGTAGATATTTGTTATATCTTCAGTTTCATTCCCTGAAAATTCCATCTAGACTGGGCATAAGCCAGCCCAGGGTTGAGCAGGACTTTCCCTGCAATTGCAGTTCTGCGACCCTAAGCACACCTCTGCGCCAACTGGCAAATGGTTTAGTGTTCTGTAACAGCAACTCTGAGCAGGCTTGACAAACTCATTGCACCTAGCAGACAACTTTTACAGTATTTATCCATAAAGAATGTCATGTAAGGCTTCTCATAAAGGCTTATTTTATACTGTCAAGTATCAGGGGGTGCTGTTGTTTTTATTTTATACTGATCCTCATAATCATCGTGAGATATATGTACAGATGGTATTTAAACATGTTGTGTATATGTACTGAAACTATGTTTTAAAGTCTGTCACTAACCAAAGAAAAAAAACAGGTTTCTTCCAGACAGGAGTTAGAATATATATTCACCTGTCCATCTTGGTTCACATGTACATTAAGTATTATAAGCCAACACAGTGGGAGACCAATTTAAACATGAAGTCAACAAGAGGTTGGGATGTCATTGGAGACTAAACCACAGGGGGTTTCTGCTGTCTCTGGGGGCAAAAAATGAACTTTGAAGAATACAAAATGAATGCAAGGAGACCTTTTGTTATCCATTCACTGAGGAAAACCCCTGGCAGAGGGAAGGTGCTTCATGAATGCTTGGATCCTGGTTTGTCA
>NW_020664493.1:938207-1012630 GCF_002925995.2 Terrapene triunguis | reverse complement strand
TTGGGAGGGAAGGATGGAACTGGAGGCTGAAGGGTATGGGGCAGGAGAGGGAAAATTGGGACCAGGAGTTGGGGGTAAAGAGGAGACTGGGACTGGATGGGCAAGGAGACTAGGACTTGGAGACGGGGGCAGAGGAGATTATGACTGGTAAGACAAATAGACTGAGACTGGGAGACAGTTGTGGGGGACTGAGACTAGCTGGACAAGGAGATTGGGAGCCAGGAAGGGAAAAGGAGGGGGAACTCGAAGCCAGTGGATGAGGAAGGAGACTGTGGTTGGTCTAGGAGACTGGGGAAGAAGAATGAGACTGGCTGAGCAAGGAGATGAGGGAACCAGTGGGGCCAGGGGAAGAGGTGAAGGGGAGATAGGCTGGTCTGATGAAGAGCCAGGGTGAAGTAGGAGAACCAAGATTAGATGTGCAAAGAGAATGAAACAAGCAGCTGGGTGGGGTGGAAATGCTGGACACTGGAGAAGGAGCCCAAGGAGGGAGATTGGGACTGGAGCTTATGGGGACGGGGAATGAGGGTATGGGGTGACCAGATGCTAGGGGTGAAAGCTCGCTAGATCATCGGACTCAACAGGTCGTGATCAATGGCTCGATGTCTAGTTGGCAGCTGGTATCAAGCAGAGTCCCCCATGGGTCGGTCCTGGGGCCGGTTTTGTTCAATATCTTCATTAATGATCTAGAGGATGGCGTGGATTGCACCCTCAGCAACTTTGCAGATGACACTAAACTGGGAGGAGTGGTAGATTCGCTGGAGGGTAGGGATAGGATACAGAAGGACCTAGACAAATTAGAGGATTGGGCCAAAAGTAATCTGATGAGGTTCAACAAGGACAAGTGAAGAGTCCTGCACTTAGGTCGGAAGAATCCCATGCACTGTTACAGACTAGGGACCGAGTGGCTAGGCAGCAGTTCAGCAAAAAAGGACCTAGGGGTTATAGTGGACTTGAAGCTGGGATTGTTTAGTCTGCAGAAGAGAAGAATGAGGGGGGATTTGATAGCTGCTTTCAACTACCTGAAAGGGGGTTCCAAAGAGGATGGAGCTGGGCTGTTCTCAGTGGTAGCAGATGACAGAACAAGGAGTAATGGTCTCAAGTTGCAGTGGGGGAGGTTTAGGTTGGATATTAGGAAAAACTTTTTCACTAGGAGGGTGGTGAAGCACTGGAATGGGTTACCTAGGGAGGTGGTGGAATCTCCGTCCTTAGAGGTTTTTAAGGTCAGGCTTGACAAAGCCCTGGCTGGGATGATTTAGATGGGGATTGGTCCTGCTTTGAGCAGGGGGTTGGACTAGATGACCTCCTGAAGTCCCTTCCAACCCTGATATTCTATGATTCTAAGATTCTATGATTCTATGACAGACAAACATGTAGGGATGGTCTAGCTATTTTAATCCTGGCTTGGCACTGGGGATGGATTAGATGACCTCTTGAGGTCCCTCCCAGCCCTCCTTTCTATTTTTCTTCTCTTTTCATCTGGGTTAAAAACAAGCAATTTTAGATATCTAAGTCTAGGTTGGCGAATTGATTGTTTCAGGAGAAGTGGAGAGGATGGCAGAGATATTATTGAGATATGATCATTTGATGAGGTGTTCCATAGTTTGAAATCTGTTTCCACAGTCACAAATAGAATTGTGTCTCCATCTCTCAGTCCCCATTTATGGAGAAAGTAGGCACATCTGCCATGTGATGTGTGCATGCAATTCAAAGTGGACCATATTTTCTATGGGAGTGAAAAGCCACTTATTTCTTCAACATGATGTTCGATTCGGTGTGTATTTGAGATGTTGGCATCCATCCACCTTCCACCCCAAGTTTTCAAGCTCTTGGGGTATCTCTACACTACAATAAAAGACCCACAGCTGGCCCAGGTCAGCTGAGTGAGGCTGCACGGCTATACAATTGCAGTGTAGACATTTGGGCTTGAGTTGAAGCCTGGGATCTGAGACCCCATCAGTGGGGAGGGTCCCTGAGCCCAGGCTCCAGCCTAAGCCCAAACGTCTACACTGAAACTTTATAGCCACACAGCCTGAGACCCGGACAAGCTGCAGCTGCGCTGCGGGTCTTTTGTCGCTGTGTAGCTGTACCCTTGTATTCCAAGCCAAAAAGGTTTTCTGGATTTGAAACAGAATCTCAATATATTATTTAGGCCTTCATGTACTGGAAGATCCTTGTTCCCTTGAATATGATGGAACTTCCAAAGAATTCTCATGAAAAATTTAAGGTATGTGTATATACGCCAGTTCAGGAAGCCAGGATCAACAAGAGGCGTTGATTTCACTGTGCCTGTAATAATCCACGTGAATGTGTTAAACTGAGAATCCACAAATAATGTGTGGGAGCTATCTGTAGCCAATTAGTTGAATTAATCATTTCATAGAGTATTTATTGTTGTGGTTAAATATAATTAATTAATGTGTAATGGACAGGTTTAAGCATGATAGGATCATAGGAGTATAACTATTTATGAGAGAAAAATATGTATTAGGTATATAAGCAAGTAAGGTTGTAATACAAGGTCTACAGGCTGAGGCCTGTATGATTTCAGCTTAGCCATACTAGGCCTCAGGCCTAAAGAGGTTGACATAAGTAGGTAACCCAGGAATAACCCTGTACCAGTAAAGTTACAAGATAAAAGTAAAAAAAATGTTTAAGAAAATATGCCACAATGTATCCGTCTAGACCAATGGTTCTCAACCAGGGGTACATGTACCCCCTTCGGGTACACAGAGGTCTTCTAGGGGGTACATCAACTCTTCTAGATATTTGCCTAGTTTTAAAACAGGGTACATAAAAAGCACTAGCCAAATCAGTACAAACTAAAATTTCATACAGATAATGACTTGTTTATACTGCTCTATATGCTATACACTGAAATATAAGTACAATATTTATATTCCAATTGATTTATTTTATAATTATATGGTAAATGAAAAAGTAAACCATTTTTTAGTAATAGTGTGGCTGTGTCACTTTAGTATTTTTTGTCTGATTTTGTAAGCAAGTAATTTTTAAGTGAGGTGAAACTTGGAATCAAACTCCTTAAAAGGGCACAGTGGTCTAGACAGCAAGACACCCGATTGTAATCTCATGAGAAATTCTGCAGGAACTGCAGGTTACCATCCAGACTTGTCTGCATAGATGTTAATGAGAATAAGGGGAACTAAGGGCAGGACTACATTAAAATACTGCACTGGTGCAGCTGTGCTTCTGTAGCACATCAGTGAAAATGCTACTACACTAATGGGAGAGCTTCTCCCATCAGCACAGTTTATCCACCTCCATGAGAGGCAGTAGCTATGTTGACAGGAGAAGCCCTTCCATCGACATAATGCTGTCTATACTGGGAGTTAGGTCGCTATAACTGTGTTGCTCAGGGGTGTGGATTTTTCAAATCCCCGAGCGACATAGTTGTAGTGATGTAAGTTTGTAATGTAGACTTGGTCTACCAAGATAACCTATGAAAAGTGGAGCACCTATAAGTCTATGGGGTGTGGAAGTGGAAATAAGAAAAAAGGGGTTGACAGCCTTATGCATATATATGAGCCTTAGTAGGCATAAGTGTAACTCAGGATAAAAGGTGTTGCTTGGTCTGTGTATGTGGAGGGGCGAATAAATGCATGAGGAGATGCCAAGATGTCAACCATGGGTGGTGATGATGACAGTGATGAGGAGAATAATGACTGACACTCCAGGGTCCCCCAGCAGGAGATGTGAGTGAGACTGGTCATATAGGGCTAAACATCTTGCACTTTCTCTGTATCTGTTATTGTGTTTTAGTATTTGTGGGATTGTTTATCTGCTTAGAGAATTTGTTACTAAAAGAACTTGTAATACACTGGAATTGTTTCTCATGTGCTCCTAGGGTCTCCTAATAATAATAATATTCCTGATACTCTAGACCTCAGGAGACTGAATCTTTAACCAATGCAGTCTAAGAGATTAATCAATGATAAAAATACCCATCCATCAATAAGGCTATATGTGTGTCCAGACAGGTGCACAGTATTTTGTGGCAGAAAAGTCTACGTGCTAAGGGACAACCAAGTTATCAAATGTCCCGGATTGAACAGCAATGGAAATTCTGTGACTGACCAATGAAGATAAAAAAAATGCTGATTTGCTGCTCCTTAATTGAGCACTATAAGTCTATGCACTGAATGAGGCAGGGCTCCCATGGAAAAAACAGTATGTGATCATGTAGTTAAAGACTGTTCATAATGCATAAGATTCTGGTATTTCCTAACTTCTGAATGCTTGACTTTACAACATTAATGTTCTTTTAACATATTTTTTTATACATTTTACACACACAATATTAGATTATATATACACATTTGCTATGTAGAGAGTAGATGGAGAGGGAGATGACTTAGATTTGGTTCTGCCTCTCACAGTGATTTGGGCCAAACCAATAGCAGAATATTTCCTGCTGAATGACAGGGGAACCCCAGGAAAGAATTGTGACTCATATGTACAGAGATCAGCTTATGAACCTGATCCACCAGTTCGCATATCATTTGTCATCATTATAATCTCTGGAGGCTATTTTTACCTTTCACGCTCATAAAGACATGGCTCTCAGACTCTGGTATCATATCAGAGGGTTTCTTCAGATCAAGAACAAGGCTTTTAACTAGAAAAGAAGATGTGCATGAGAACTGATTAAGTGTTATCCAATACAATTTAATTTAAAAACATATCCTTCATACCAATATCTCACAATGCATAGCAGTCACAACAGAACTGTTACATTAGGAAGTTGTGAGAGTTGAGGTCAAGGGCAGACAAGAAGCAGCATGAAGAGCTGATAATAGTGGCCCTGATTCAGCAAGGTATTTAAGCATGTGCTTAACTTTAAGCACATGAGTAATTGCAATGGAATTTCAATGTCACTACTTAGGTGCTTAAAGTGACATGCATGCTTAAGCACCTTGCTGAACAAGGGTTAGTAAGTGCTAACATGAGAAATTTGTTGTAAGCTATGAAGAAATGATTTTGAACATCATTTTAAAAAGGGATCAGGGACGCAGAAAGATATGGATGAATTATTCTTGATAGTACGGTGTCAGCAAAGGGTTAACAGTTTCCTGGCTATGAAATTCTTCCAGTGAAAGTCTCTCTCCACCAGAGTAGATTGCATCATGGAACTGGTTACCCAAATGCCCTGAGGGGAAGCTGCTTTAGTACGGAAATAAAAACCCCTCCAACCGCACACCCCTAGTTGTCACCTACCACCTCACACCGGAAACCATATGGGATCTCATTAAAAAATTACAACCGATACTTCATGGGGACCACATCCTAAAAGAAATCTTTCCGGAACCCCCTCTTCTGGCCTTCAAACAAACCCCCAATCTCTCCAAGCTCATCATCTGAAGCAAGCTCCCCACAGACCAGGACACACCAACTCAAAGCAGCACCAGACACAAAACCTATAGACATATCTCCATTGCTATGATAATCAATACCTTCCACAACACACCTTTCAAGATGCAGGGGTCCTACACATGCCTATCATGGCATCTGGTGTACCTCATCCAATGCACTAAATGCTCCAATAACAGCCCCCAATAACAACCATGTAGGTGAAACAAGACAATCACTATGCTCTTGAATGAACTCACACAGAACATGATAAAAGACAAAAACACCATATCAACCATGGGTGAATACTTTTCACAAAACGATCACTCTGTAATAGACCTCTTCTCATCCTCAAAAGAAATCTGCACAACACCTTCAAAAGACAAACCTGGGAGCTTAAATTCATAATTTTGCTAGACACTAAAAATCATGGACTGAATAGCACCACTGGATTTATAGCCTGTTACAATAATGTATAACAGGGGTGACCAAACCTGCGGCTTGTGAGTCACATACGGCGCTTTTACAGTTAAAGTGGGGCCGGGGGGCCCCCCCCCCCCCCCATTCTCCGCCTACCAGACTGGGACAG
Organism: Terrapene triunguis; assembly: GCF_002925995.2. Classification (NCBI taxonomy): domain Eukaryota; kingdom Metazoa; phylum Chordata; order Testudines; family Emydidae; genus Terrapene; species Terrapene triunguis. The sequence continues at coordinate 1,006,674 of NW_020664493.1, read as the reverse complement.
AGACTCGGGGCTTCTGCCCAGCAGCAGGGTGGTGGGCCTTGGGGCTTCAGGCCCACAGGAGGTGCCTGCTGGGCCATGGGGCTTCTGCCCTGCAGGGAAGGGAGGGGGACTTGGGGCTGGAGCCCCGGACAGCACGCCCAGCTCTCAAACTTCCGAAGATTATCATATGCAGCTCAGAGGGTCAGTACGTTTGACCATCCCGATCTATAACTCAGTAACATTCCCCATGTCTCTCAATGGCTGTCAGACAGGATTTTACTGGAAACTTAGATTGTTCTTTTTTTACCACATTTCCATTTTGTTCACAAGAAACAACTTCATTGACAACTGGAGCTGTGTGTGGGGATAATCGATATTTTGGTTCATTGGCCAAACGAAAAAAAATCCCAAACCCTAAAATAATTCATTTCAGATCAAAATGGAAATTTTTCGGTTTTCTTGGCAAAACAAAAGATATATAGATTCAGGTCAAACGGACTGTTTTATTTAGATTTTAAACATTTTAACCACTTCTTTTTTTAATTAAAAGCAAGGAAACACCAGTCACAAAACTAGAAGAGGAGGTGGTGCACTCAACTGGGATGTGTGAGACCCAGGGTCAAGTCCCATTCTGCCTTATGCAGAGCAATGATTTGAACTTGGGTCTCACACCTCCCAGGTGTGTGCCCTAACCACTGGGCAACAGGGTACACTGGGATGGGTCTTTCTCAGTCTCTCCTGTTGAAGCCATTCCACTTTGTACAACATACGTAGTCATTGGAACAGGGATTTGAACTTGGGTCTCCCACATGCAAGCTCAAAAATTGTTTTTGGCTCAAACTATTCAGCAAATTTATGTTGAATTCTCAAATAGTTTCAACAGGCCCCAAACTGCATTTTTTGGTGAAGAAACTATTTGTCCTAAAACTTTTTGCCCAGCTCTAGTGTCAACCAATTAAACTGAGAGCAGAACATTATCATAGCTTATCTAGAGGCCAACTTGTGCATGCTTTCCTCTGCAAGCAGTCAGCCCCATTTATGTTAATGAGACTATTCACTTAGCCAGGGGAACATGATTTGGCTGTCAATGTGGAGTGAAATTTTATCAATATTAATTTTTAGTACTTTGACACATTCACGTGTCAAATTATTTGTTTTCAGAGAAAGAGGAAATATTTTATGGAGGTAACTGTAGCTGCACGTTAGTCACTATCATTTTGGTAAATAAGGATTGGCAGTACAATTATTCTGAACATGGAACAACAAACATCAGTTGCCCAGGATAAAAATTTACTAAAAACATACAAGAAATATTTCAATCAAATATTTCAGCTTATTTCCTAGTGCCATGTAACACAGCATGGGGACAGGAATGTCACTTTAGATAAGGTTCTTACACTTACCTCTGAAGCATCTGGTGCTTGCCACTGTCAGAGATGGAATCCAGAAGTGTACGGGCCTAGGATTGCCATAGGCAGTTCCAATGATCTTACTAGCCCAGATGGTTGTAAAGCATTTTGAAATCAGATTATTAGACTAAAAATGGTGGAAATCTTAAAAAATAAAGCCCCTCTTGTAACTTACAATTATTATTAATGCAAATGGTCTCTTCTTCTGTCTGTAAAATGCCTTCAGTCTGCACAATAAAGAAAAAAAAATAGGTCAACCCCATTGCAAATGATTGCATCCTGAGGACTTAACTGCTAAAAACATATCATCTCTAACATAATATTGGACCAGTAGATGGCAGCAATAATTTCATTTGGAGAGAGATTTCTGATCAAATACAATAAAAGGTACTTAGAGTCAGCATTTCAAGTCCATAAATATACCAGCTGAATTGAGTACTGATTTTTACTAGTCTTTTTGTTAGAAAAAGCATCATTTCTTTCAGATGAAACATTTTACTAAAAACAAACAAGAAATGTGAAGCTTTGACATTTATTTTTAGCAAGTGAAACCTACATCTACAGTCCATAGGTGGGCTCAGTTTTACACACACACTATGCAAAGTGTCAATAAAGGAGCTATGTTTTCTTTTAATGAATTCTTTTTTAAAAAATAATTAAAAGATGCTGACTGTGCAAAGCTCATACAAGTTACAGCTGAAACAACTAATGGCCTTGATTGGAGTGATATGAGGCAAACACCTGTTAGGGATGGTCTAGATCAGTGGTGGGCAACCTGCGGCCCATGGACTGCAAGCAGCCCTTCAGAGTAATCTGCTGGCGGGCCGCAAGACAGTTTGTTTACATTGACCGTCCGCAGGTTAGGCCACCTGCAGCTCCCAGTGGCTGCAGTTTGCCATTCCCGGCCAATGGGAGCTGCAGGGACGTGCTGGCCCCCACTTCCCACAGCTCCCATTGGCCGGAAACGGCGAACCATGGCCACTGGGAACTGCAGGCAGCCATGCCTGCGGACGGTCAATGTAAACAAACGGTCTTGCAGCCCGCCAGCGAATTACCCTGAATGGCCACTTGCAGCCCATGGGCCACAGGTTGCACACCACTGGTCTCGATAATACGTAGTCCTGCCATGAGTGCAGGGGACTGGACTAGATGACCTCTCGAGGTCCCTTCCAGTCCTATGATTCTAATGTCTCAGTATTCTTGATCTCACTACCTGGAATGTGGTCCCTGTTATCATGACATTGCAAAATTCCAGACTGTTTGTTAAATATGGAAGACCTTGTGCTGGGCATTATCACTATGAAGGATAGCCCACTGAGAAGGGTGCCAAGCTAGGATCTGGGGGGCACAGTTTCAGTTCCCTGCTCTGCCACAGACTTCCTGCATGGATACTAAAGCATTGGAGGCCATATAAGGCCAATAGTGCTTTTTCCAGCAAAGAGGCAGAAAGTTACCACAAATGACTGCTTTCCTTCCTGACTTCCCAGTGTCTCCCATCTTCTCTATGTCTTTTAGATGAAGCTTCTTGGGGTAGGAACTGACTTTATCTTTGTGTCTTGTACAGCAACAATCATGTTATTAGCAAGTGAACATATAAATAAATACATAAATAAATAATAAAGGCTGCCTCCATTTTAATGGGGATGTGGCCAGTGGAAACTACAGGTTCCCAACACGCAGTGCTTTATCTTGATCCCTGAGGCTGCACCTGCTTATTAATGGTGAGTGCAGCCAGAATCAGTCCCATTATATGTAAATTAGGTGTGGCCTTGGGCTCCTGGCAGGTTGCCAAGGGGACACTGTTGGGAAGCCCTGAGCTAGATTGACTTTTGAAAATGGCATCCCCTCCCAGCTTTAGAGAAGAAAGCAGTGAGATTAAAGATTCATCCAAGGCAGCTTTCTTCTCAGGTATGCTCCTTAGCTGTACAACCATTAATGTTGGCTAGGAACAAATGCCAGGGCTACTAGGAGTTACCACCATCACAAACGTTGCATATAGGTGGGTGAACACCATGCAAATCTTCAACCACAGGTTCACGGAGAAAAAAAAACCCTCCCAGCTGCACATGCAGTACTATATACAACCTAGGTGGAGGTTTGGGACTAGTTAGGCCCACACTGTTTTCCAACCAACTGTGATTGGCTGGTCTGCGAGGCCACTCCTTTGATGGTTGCCAAAGCAATTGGACTCCTCCTTGAAGAGCAGACAACCAATCATACTGGAGTAGTTCGAGCTACATCGGAGGTAGTGAACTCCTCTCTCCTTCAGGATAATTCAGTAGTGAGCTCTTTTTACCTACAATAGTCATAGAAATGTAGAACTACAAGAAACCTTTATAGGTCATCTAGTCCATTCCCCTGCACTGAGGCAGGACTATGTATTTCTAGATTATCCTGGACAGGTGTTTGTCTAGCCTGTTCTTAAAAGCCTCCAGTGACGGAGATTCTGCAATCTCTGTAGCTAATTTGTTCCAGTGTTCATAGCTGGGCCGCAGGTTGCCCACCACTGACCTAACTGTTCACCCTGACAGTTAGGAAGTTTTTCCTAATGGCTAACCTAAACCTCCCGTGCTGCAATTTAAGCCCCAAACTTCTTGCTAGTCCTCACGGCTTAAGGAGAACAATTTATCACTCTTCTCTTTATAACAGCCTTCTATATGCTTGAAGACTGTTATGTCACACCACAGTCTTCTCTTCTCCAGACTAAACAAACCCAGTTTTTTCAATCTTTCCTTGTAGATCATGTTTTCTAGACCCTTAATCATTTTTGTTGCTCTCCTCTGGACTTTCTCCAATTTGTCCACATCTTTCCTGAAGCATGGTGCCCAGAACTGGACACAATACTCCAGTGAGGCCTTATCATTGTTGAGTAGAACCAAAGAATTACTTCTCATGTCTTGCTTACAACACTCCTACTAATACACCCCAGAATGATGTTTGCTTTTTTTGCAACAGTGTTACACTATTGACTCATATTCCTCTGTATTCCTTCCTAGGCAATAATTTCCATTTTGTATTTGTACAATTGACTATTCCTTCCTAAGTGTAATACTTTGCATTTGTTCTTATTGAATTTCACCCTGTTCACTTCAGACCATTTCTCCAGTTTGTCAAGATCATTTTCAATTCTAATCCTGTCCTCCAAAGTGCTTGCAAGCCCTCCCAGCTTGGTGGTATCTGCAGACTTTATAAATGTACTCTTGCTGCCATTATCCTAATCATTTATGAAGATATATAATTTGGAAGGCCAAAAAAGAATTTGAAGAACAGCTAGGCAAAGACTCAAAAAGTAATAGAAAAAAAATGTTTAAGTACATCAGAAGCAGGATGCCTGCTAAACAACCAGTGGGGCCACTGGACGATCGAGATGCTAAGGGAGCACTCAAGGACGATAAGGCCATTGCGGAAAAACTAAATGAATTCTTTGCATCGGTCTTCATGGTTGAGGATGTGAGGGAGATTCCCAAACTTGAGCCATTCTTTTTAGGTGACAAATCTGAGGAACTGTCCCAGATGGAGGTGTCATTAGAGGAGGTTTTGGAACAAATTGATAAACTAAACAGTAATAAGTCACCAGGACCAGATGGTATTCACCCAAGAGTTCTGAAGGAATTCAAATGTGAAATTGCAGGACTACTAACTGTAGTCTGTAACCTATCATTTAAATCAGCTTCTGTACCAAATGACTGGAGGATAGCTAAAGTGATGCCAATTTTTAAAAAGGGCTACAGAGGTGACCCCGGCAATTACAGGCTGGTAAACCTGACTTCAGTACCTCACAAACTAGTTGAAACTATAGTAAAGAACAAAATTGTTAGACACATAGATGAACATAATTTGTTGGGGAATGTTTTTTGAAAAGGGAAATCATGCCTCACCAATCTACTAGAATTCTTTGAGGGGGTCAACTAGCATGTGGATAAGGGGGATCCAGTGGATATAGTGTATTTAGATTTTCAGAAAGCCAAGGTCCCTCACCAAAGGCTCTTAAGCAAAGTAAGCAGTCATGGGATAAGAGGGAAGGTTCTCTCACGGATTGGTAACTGGTTACAAAATAGGAAACAAAGGGTAAGAATAAATGGTCAGTTTTCAGAATGGAGAGAGGTAAATAGTGGTGTCCCCCGGGGTCTGTACTGGGCCCAGTCCTATTCAACATATTCATAAATGATCTGGAAAAAGGGGTAAACAGTGAGGTGGCAAAATTTGCAGAAGATAAAAAACTACTCAAGATAGTTAAGTCCCAGGCAGACTGCAAAGAGCTATAAAAGGATCTCTCAAAACTGGGTGAGTGGACAACAAAATGGTAGATGAAATTCAATGTTGATAAATGCAAAGTAATGCATATTGGAAAACATAATCCCAGCTATACATATAAAATGATGGGGTCTAAATTAGCTGTTAACATTGAAGAAAGAGATCTTGGAGTCACTGTGCATAGTTCTCTGAAAACATCCACTCAATGTGCAGCAACGGTCAAAAAAGCGAACAGAATGATGGGAATCATTAAGAAAGGGATAGAATGGATAATAAGACAGAAAATATCATTTTACCTCTATATAAATCCCTGGTATGCCCACATCTTGAATACTGTGTGCAGATGTGGTCGCCCCATCTCAAAAAAGATATATTGGGATTGGAAAAGGTTCAGAAAAGGGCAACAAAAATGATTAGGGGTATGGAACGGCTGCAGTATGAGGAGAGATTAATAAGACTGGGACTTTTCAGCTTGGAAAAGAGACAACTACGAGAGGATATAATAGAGGTCTATAAAATCATGACTGGTGTGAAGAAAGTAAATAAGGAAGTGTTATTTACTCCTTCTCAGAACACAAGAACTAGGAGCCACCAAATGAAATTTATAGGCAGTAGGTTTAAAATAAACAAAAGGAAATATTTTTTTCACACAATGCACAGTCAACCTGTGGAATTCCTTGCCAGAGGATGTTGTGAAGGCCAAGACTATAACAGGGTTCAAAAAAGAACTACATAAGTTCATGGAGGATAGGTCCATCAATGGCTATTAGCCAGGATGGGCAGGGATGGTGTCCCTAGCCTCCGTTTGCCAGAAGCTGGGAATGGGCGACAGGGGATGGATCACTTGATGATTACCTGTTCTGTTCATTCCCTCTGGGGCACTTGGCATTGGCCACTGTCAGACGACAGGATACTGGGCTAAATGGACTTTGGTCTGACCCAGTATGGCCGTTCTTATGTTCTTATGATATTGAATAGAACCAGACCAAGGACAGATCCCTGCAGGACCCAACTCAATATGCCCTTCCAGCTTGATTGTGAACCATTGATAACTACTCTGAGTATGCTTTTCCCACCAGTTGTGCACCCACCTTATAATAGGGAATTGTAGTCATAGGTCAATCCCAGAATGAAGTTTCTTCTCTGTGCTAAATGCATTCTAGTCACTACTTTCTAATGCTATTTTCTTCCTGAGAGTTCCATGCACAAAATTATGTGTATATGTAATGAAACAGAGACAGACAGAAAGAGAGCTATTAAATTCCTGCTCCACAGCTGAGCTGATCAAATGCTGTTATACTTACCACAACTTTGAGTTTCTTCATAACACTATCGCTGTGCCCAGAAATTGGGTCAAAAGCAGTAATGGTAATTGGAATTTCCCCTACAGTGAGTGGAACTACTGAGAAATAGGCAGGCACTGCTGAGTTTCCCTTAACAGTTAGTTTCTGTTGCACGTCCTTTGTCGATGTCCCTGCACTGCACACCCCCTCCACAGTGGTCATCTTCACTGTAACCTATTGGAACAAGGAAATGCTTGTAATAATATTTATTACACCACTGCTCAAGTAAATAGATAACCAACAGATATAAACAATGAAGAGCAAACCTCAAATAGATCATAGGTTCAGAGGAGCTAAGTGCCCATTGTGGCTACACAATGAATCATTATCAAAACCAAGAACAGAACTGCAATCTATTAATTCCCAGTCCGATAGCTAATCCATTAGACCATCTTGCCTCCCAGCTAAACCACTTAGACTGAGCAGCTTATTCTAAGATGGGGCTAACTGTACTCACCTGCCTACAGGAGGGATGTAAGGATACATTAGTGAATATTTGTTCATTGCTTTGAAAACATGCAATATAAACATTAATGTTATTTTCCATTAGTCCCCGAAGCGTGAGGGAGCAGGGGAAATACAACAGTCTTCCCTGTATCTAGCTCTACTCCTTTCTACAAAGCCCAAAGGACCTCAGCCAAATATGGCCAACTCAGATAATGTAGCTGAAACCTGACAAAGGAAGTAAGGATTGGTGGTTGGGTGATTTATATAGCATACAGTTCAGCAATGTACTACAGTAACATTACCTTGAGCTCTTCAGAAAGGTAGTTGTAGACAACTGCTTTTACTTCTAGTTGCTCGTACCGTTTAACTGAATATGGTAACCTTATTGATACAAAAAAATCTTTGAAAACCTTAAAGGTCTTGGGGTCAGCTATGCAGAATCCTGGTGGAGGAGAAAACTGGAGTTCAGACCCAGCAAAACCACGGTATGTTAGCTTTTCAAAGTGCTGTTAGTTTAGGTACTCATTAAGATGTTGCATTTAAAAAAGAACAAATAGCTGTGCTCCTTTCTTGATGTTCAGAAACAAACGTATGTCCAAATCTACCCTGCATTAAGCCCAGCATACTGTTGGAAGTCCCGGGGAGGTCTAAGAGACAGATTCCTTCCCCAAGGCTGTAGTGCACCAGCAGATCAGCTCGACAACCATGACTGCATGCCTGCTCTACATGACCTATGAGATGGAGATTGCACAGGCATGGATGCACCAAACTGACCCTTCCCCACTCCTGGCCTGGCTCCAGTCCACATCCCAGAGCTTCACAAAGGGAGGCAGCTGTGAATTTGTGTTCTGTGTAGCATACAGAAGTGTAGTCTCCCCATGGACAACTACACTGGTTCTGCTGAGGGCGGGGCTCTCTACATGCACAAAGGGATGACAGAATTTACCCCACACAGTCAGGGCCGGCTCCGGGGTTTTGGCCGCCCCAAGCAGCCAAACAAAAACAAAACAAAAAAAAGCCGCAATCGCGATCTGCGGCGGCAATTCGGCGGGAGGTCCTTCGCTCCGAGCAGGAGTGAGGGACAGTCCGCCGAATTGCCGCCGAACAGCTGGACGTGCCGCCCCTCTCTGAAGTGGCCACCCCAAGCACCTGCTTGGTAAGCTGGTGCCTGGAGCCGGCCCTGCACACAGTACTAAAATAAATAGCACAAAGTTTGTTGAACTTCTTTCCAAATAATCTCTTTTCTCTGAAAATATTTAACAGACCGTGAATTAGGTTCCTAGGAAATGCCTTTTCCATTACTTTTCTTGGGTAGTACTCCATAGTCGTGCTCCACTGCTGTAATCGTTACACCAATGGAGACTACTCGGGGGCTTTATATTTGGCACATGTTAAACCCCTTGATGAATCAAGGCCTAAATGACTACGGTCCTGATTCTGCAAAGGGACATTTCATGTGCAGAGCCCTGCTGAAATCAATGGGATTCTGCATGGGCTCAAAGGTCCATGCAGGCAATCTTTTTGGGGTCTACAATAATGCGTTAGTTAAAAGGTATGTTAATTTGGAACAGCAGTGCTACCTAAACCCAGTGCTGGCATCCATGGGAGACTTATGAAAAGGCCTGAATTTGCTAAGCTTTTACAATAAATGCAAAAGAATGGTACTGAGTTTGGCTGTTTACAAACTAGGAACAAAAGTCTCTGTAGCTATATCTTATGGCAGCTTATGCCTGTGATTGTGCAAGCTAAAATACTGATAACGGTAATCACACTGTATGCTTCAGACCATAAGCTGACCGGCCGGGTCAGGAGGAAACTTTTACTCCTGCCTCCAACACTGAACAACTGGCTGGGTATATCGTGGATTTGTTCTGTGCTTTCTGAAGCCATGAAGTATGGGCTAGTGTTTGGTTCAGCAAATTTGGAAACAGGATACTCAACTGGATACACCAATGGTCTTGAATTTGATCTGGCATGGCAAATCCCATGTTCTTAAAATGCTTTGTGGAGAATTTGGGCTCAGTACAGGAGTAACTGTATTGAGCCCAAATTTCCCTGCCATTGCTGGGGCCTCAGACACTGGTGCACCACAGTCCTTCCTATTCTCTGCCTGTGGCACATAATAGTGTAATGACCTTTGGGCTGTAATACTTTGGTCTAATTTCTGTTGCTGAGTTGAGTGTGTGGGTGCTGTACTATACAGCAGATCAGACTAGATGATCTGGTGGCTCCTTCTGGCCTTAAACTCTGTGACTATGACTCTAACGGAGTGAAATTCTATGGTCTGTGTTATACAGGAGAGCACACTAGATGATCAAATGAATGATCCTTTCTGCATGTATGAGGCAATGGTGCCTAGTGGATGGAGCACAGGACTGGGACTCAGAAGATCTGGATTCTATTCCCATATCTGCCACTGGCCTGCTTGGTGATCATATGGAAGTCACTTCATCTTTCTGTATCTCAGTTTCCCCATCTTTAAAATGGGTACAATGACACTGATCTCTTTTGTGAAGCATGTTGAGATCTACAGATGCAAAGTGCTAGGTATTATTATTCAAAACCAATGAATCTGTTAATGGTAATGTACCACATATTCAGTTAAAATCTTCTGAATAGGATTCCTTTGGAATTTTCTTTTTGCATCTGCTCCCCAGACTTACTTAATATGAACACAGGCATCACTAAATACAGTGAAAGATGCATAGGTTCAAAGTGCTAAGCATTTTATTTATCATTGTTATTTGCCATAACCCTCTGTCAAACTGGAAGCTAAAATTAAAAGGTTCTTAGATTTTCAAAGCCAGAAGGAACCATTATGATTGCTTAATCTGATCTCCTGCACAACACAGGCCATAAAATTCCACTCTGTACTTTCTGTATTGAGCCCATAACTTCTAGATGAGCTAGTGCACATCTTTAAGATGGTGTAGAGGTTGAGTCAATATTCATGCATCAGTACAGAGTGAACCAATAGTTTACCAATAGGGTTTTTTACCTTTTTGAGGTGATATACTTATTGCTTGAATTTCCCAAGTAGTTATAGAGTCAGGAATAGCATTTGTTATCCTAAAGGGACAAGAGATAAGGTATTAAGAAGAATGTATGAAATGAAAACAAGTTCATTCCTTAAATCTTGAAGACTGAAAAAAAAATATCAGTTGTGGAGGAGAGACACAGCAAGCAGGTCCAAATCCCTCTATAATAGATTCAACAGAACACTGACATTTATGGGTATTTTTACATACATGTAGGTGTATTCATCTGGTCAAATAATACAATACCTATGCTGTCCAGGGTTTTTAATTTCTACTGTCTCCCACCACCAGCTCTCAGGAAAGACACTGCGCAAGTTGATTGAAGTTTCATCAAACACGTCTTCTTCTGGAACGTCACCAACTGGAAAACAGAAATTGGGAGTCTTCCTTGAAACCTATGGCCGATAACCTTACACTGATTTGGAGAATCAGTTGTCAGAGAGACAAGACAAAAGGATTAATATGCTGACTAGCTGAATGAAAAGACTCTGCCTGGTTTTGATCTTGTAAAGTGCAAAAAATGCATAAAGACAACAGACAACGACTAAAGATTGACACTGAACAAAAGGTTAATTCTTCCTTCCAAACTGGGAAATTATATGCTGTCAACCGAAAAAATTCCCCCTTTAGTTACAAGAGGAGAAATTATTTCTTCATTACTACTGTGATAGATGGGGCATGAAAGAAGAGAACACCGGTGACAGAAATCATGCTTTGAATGGGATCAGTCATGACATACAGAATTGTTCAATGAAATTGGCTGCCTAAGGGGCAGAATGGAGACAAATGCAAAAAACTTCTCTGCTTGAATTTCATATAGTGTCAGCAGGCAGGAAGACTTTCAGAGTGCTTGGGTACATAGGGTGTGATCCAAAGTGCACTGAAATTCATTCAGAAATGATGATGATAATGATTGTTATTATTTATTTGCATGGCAGGAGTGTTTAGAGACCCCAGCTGAGATTGGGTCACCATTATGCTAGGCACTGTACAAATACACAGTGAGAGGCAGTTCCTGTCCCTGCTAATAATCAAAATAGTTTAAACATTGTGTGGGACGGGCAAGAGAGACCCAGAGAGGTGAAGTGAAATCCTTAAGGTCACAAGGCTGCTTAGTGTTCGAGCTGGGAACAGAAACCAGGGTCATACTCAGTAGACCACAGTGGGAATCCATCCACTGATGTCAGTGGGCTTTGGATCAGGCTTATAGTATACAACTCATGTAAAGAAATTAACTTTTCATTTGAAATTGCGGACAGTTCAGTGAAGACCTCTGCTCAGTACACAGCAGCAGTCAAAAAAGCAAACAAGATGTTAGGTTGCCTAAGGAATGGGATGATGAATAATGGGGAGACTATTACAATCCCTTTGTGTAAATCCATGGTGCAACCTCATCTGGAATACTGTGTAGAGGTCGCCAGATCTCAAAAAGGATATTGCAGAATTAGATGGTGGTCAGAGAAAGATAATGTGAATGGTTAGGGGAATGGGAAAATTCATATGGAGAAAGATTGAAAAGATTGGGACAGGGATTAAGAAAGAGATGAATAAAAGGGTCATGATAAAAGTATATAAAAAGTGAATGGTGCAGAGAAGGTGGATCAGGAGCTTCTGTTCGCCCTGTCTCATAACACATAAACAAGGTGACATTTTAAAGTGGGCAATTCAAAACAGAAAAAAGGAAATTTTTCACACAACCTGAAATTAGTCTGGGGAACTCACTGCCACAGGAAGTTAGTGAGACCAAAAACTGAACAAAACTCAAAAAGGAATTGGACATTTATACGGATATCAGGAATATCCAGATTTGTCATAATTCATGATAATCAAAATGTTGTGGAAGGGATATTAACCCTCATGCTCCAAGGCTTAAGCCAATGTGTATTAGACAACAGGAAGAGACCTAAGGAGGGGTGCAGATTACCCCACATCTGCATAGTGCAGGGTTCTTACACTTTCCTCTGAAGCATTTGGCACTGGCCTCCGTCAGAGACAGGATACTGGACTAGATAGACCCTGGGTCTGACACAGTCTGGCAATTCCTGTGTTCTTATGTTACTGAAAATTTTAACAAATGGTCACTATCATTAGTTTACAAATTGTTACTTGCTGAAAAAGCAGTAATGTAAACCTCACTATTAATACCGCTGCTCTTCTGAGTGAGCAAAGATGTGCTACCAAAGGTGTCCCCCCAAACCAGGGCCAGATTAACACCACTGGGACTATTTACAGATACAGTACTACTCAGTGAGAGTAAGGTAGGCAGAGTTTGACTTCAGTGGCCCTAATTCTCCATTGCTTTGCACCCTCTGTAGCCATAGACAGGTGTGTAGAGAGGATACATGCAAAGTGTTACTGGGAGCATTTTACCCTTCCTTTGCACAGGTATAAGTGACTGTACAAGGTGCAGGGCACGGGGGACTCAGGCTCACAATACCTGCCCAGATGCACCTGCTCAACATGGCACAACAAATGAGGGCCAAAAACATATGGAGAATTTCTGGATTGCTTTGCTTGCTCTCACTGTTTGCATGTTTCACGAAGGCATGGGAGGTAGTATTTGTGGTATGGTGAATACATTTGGAGAAGGGACCTTGAAAATGTAAATGGGAGCATGCAGGAAGATATGGAGATGTCTGTGAGAGAAGGAGAAGAAAGGGCTGTGGAACTTTGTAAATTACACATAAATCACCAAAAAACAGTGGTGGTTAAACATTTCAGATGGGGGTTTCAAATGCTCCCATCATTGGACTAACTCTGCTCCCACTGAAACCCCCCCACTGACTTCAAGGGGAGCAGAGTTAAACCAATAATATGCACTTTCCAAAATCCCACCCTACTCAGCCATGACATATGTATGTGTGTGCATATAATGGAGAATTACATCAGATACATTGCCACTACTTTACACTCAGACAAACGTCATCCTTCATGCAGTGCATTATCTCTTTGATAAATGTAACCCAACATCTTATGGCCCAAAAACCTGAGCTCGACTTTTGGACAGAGCTAGATCTGTTCTTTTCACAATCTGAAGTGAACACAGATGTACCTCCTAGAAACCAAACTACAAGGGCAGCAGGTGCTCAGAATGTTGCAGTATTGGAGCGCTGGAGTCAACAGAAGTATCAGGTGCTCAGCACATTGCAGGACAGGATCTTCAAAGTCAGTGCTCAGTATCTTGCAGGACTGATCCTTAGCTGAATTATATTGGCAGTTCGGTGTCATTTCGGAACCCCATGCTTGGGAAATCAGCTGCACAAACTGCTACAGGTTTTATGAGATTAGCACGACTAAAGCCACAGGCATTGCAATGACATGTGTCCCCGTGAGTAATACTTACCTATGCGATTCTTCTCTACCTTGCAGCCCTAAAACAATTCTTTTTTCAGATTTCAGAGTAGCAGCCGTGTTAGTCTGTATCCGCAAAAAGAACAGGAGTACTTGTGGTACCTTAGAGACTAACAAATTTATTTGAGCATAAGCTTTCTTGGGCTACAGCCCACTTCTTCGGATCCATAGAATGGAACATATAGTGAGGAGATATCTATACATACAGAGAACATGAAAAGGTGGGAGTTGCCCAACCAACTCCAATTCCATGGAAAAGAAGCCTTTGAGGAATTCCACCATGATTTCAACAATTTCCATCCCACCATCAACCTCAGCCTAGACCAATCCACACAAACGGTCCATTTCCTTGACACTACTGTGCTAATAAGTGATGCTCACATAAACACCACCCCATACCGGAAACCTACTGATCACTATATTTACCTACATGCCTCCAGCTTCCATCCAGGACACACCACACGATCCATTGTATACAGCCAAGCTCTAAGATACAACCGCATTTGCTCCAATCCCTCAGACAGAGACAAACACCTACGAGATCTCTATCAAGCATTCTTAAAACTACAATACTCACCTGCTGAAGTGAAAAAACAGATTGACAGAGCCAGAAGAGTACCCAGAGTCACCTACTACAAGACAGGCCCAACGAAGAAAATAACAGAACGCCACTAGCCGTTACCTTCAGCCCCCAACGAAAACCTCTCCAGCGCATCATCAAAGATCTACAACCTATCCTAAAAGATGATCCCTCACTCTCACAGATCTTGGGAGACAGACCTGTCCTCGCTTACTGACAGCCCCCCAACCTGAAGCAAATACTCACCAGCAACCACACACCACAGAACAAAAACACTAACCCAGGAACCTATCCTTGCAACAAAGCCTGACACCAACTCTGTCCACATATCTATTCAAGTGACATCATCATAGGACCTAATCACATCAGCCACACCATCAGGGGCTCATTCACCTGCACATCTACCAATGTGATATATACCATCATGTGCCAGCAATGCCCTTCTGCCATGTACATTGGCCAAACCGGACAGTCTCTATGCAAAAGAATAAATGGACACAAATCTGACATCAGGAATCATAACATTCAAAAACCAGTAGGAGAACACTTCAACCTCTCTGGCCATTCAGTAACAGATTTAAAGGTGGCAATTTTGCAACAGAAAAGCTTCAAAAACAGACTCCAACGAGAAACTGCTGAACTTGAATTGATATGCAAACTAGATACAATCAATTTAGGCTTAAATAGAGACTGGGAATGGCTGAGCCATTACACACATTGAATCTATTTCCCCATGTTAAGTATCCTCACAGCTTCTTGTCAAACTGTCTGAAATGGTCTATCTTGATTATCACTACAAAAGTTTTTTTTCTCCTGCTGACAACAGTTCATCTTAATTCGTTAGCCTCTTAGAGTTGGTTGGGCAACTCCCACCTTTTCATGTTCTCTGTATGTATATATAACTCCTCACTATATGTTCCATTCTATGCATCTGAAGAAGTGGGCTGTAGCCCACGAAAGCTTATGCTCAAATAAATTTGTTAGTCTCTAAGGTGCCACAAGTACTCCTGTTCTTTTTTCAGAGATGACTGTATACAATTCACTTTTTAAAAATGGTATGTTACTAAAAGGCAAAATTCCTTACTTCTTGCCAAGGCAGAAGCTAGTTTCTTCTCTTCCAGCTCCTTCCTGAGGCTCTGAGCCCTCTCACAACAGTACTGGAAAGCTTCTTTGCATTTTATTGAGCCAGTAACTCTAGTTAGCCTTTTGGCACAAGAAAACCTCATTGGATTTAATTTCATTCCATCATGACAGCACTTTCGTAGAGCAGGATCTTGGTATTTGCTAGCTGTAACAAAATTACAGTGACGTCAGTGTTGCAGAGACTTTGATAAATTTTGAGATATTCAATCATACTTATGTACTTCACCTATGTCATTATTATTATTTTTCACTATTATTACAGTAGCCATAGGAACCCTTATCATGAATCGGGACCCCACCCAGCTAGGCATTGTACTAAAACTGAACGAGAAGAAGGTCCTTTCCCCTGAAGGGTTTACAATCTTATCTTTCCTTCAAGTTCAGACCATGAAGTCACTGGGGGCAGGATCAGCTGACTGAAACTGAAGTGAATGAGAGCAGAATTGGACTCTTATTTAGGACACATTTTTCAAATGCTTGTTTTCTTACACAGAAAAATTTAAGATTGTGAGTTTCAGTTATCAGGTTTATTCTCCTCTGCATGGATTATGTTCCTTTATTTCTGCTTCTGCCAGAACAAACAACAGAATGGTTTAATAAACTAAACATATACTTTGAAATCCTCACCTGTAATCTGCCTACTAGCCCATTTCCACTGAGAATGCTTCCAACATGCTTAGTCTTTGAATAGCTTTTCAATGACCATCATTAAAAACAAAAGAACCTGCCACAAAAACATTTCTTCCCATTTCCCTCTCATTCAGGCTCAGATAAAAGTAAAAAGTGAAAACTACACTCATCATCTTCCGTCCCGATTCAGTGACAATGGTAAGTTCTAATATCTCATAACGGTGGAGTGCTAGAAATGAATGCTCCATCCCTTTTGGAGAGCTGAGAAGCCACACTCTCTTAGAGTATAAGGTATTGTTCCCCAAAGCGTAGAATCCAGTCCCAGAGAGGATTGTAGAGAAGATCCAACAATGTCATGAAAAATTCTACCAAAAATGTAATTGAAACATTACTATAAGAGTTTGCAGTGGGAAAAAAAAAGAAATGTAATACATTTGTAATTAGAGACACATTATAAGTCTTGTCATGATTGGCATGCTTCCTTTAAGGCCATCATATTACTGCAACCTTAATCTAGACTAATGCTCAGTGTAGTCTTGAGCAGAACGTGAGTGCAGTATGCCAACAGAGCTGCTGCAAATAAAACACCTGTACCGGCACTGTTATTTATGATGTACCATAGGAAGTGCAAGTGCTCATGCCCATGCACACAGACCATGATAAAACATACCACTGAGCTGGAACAGTGCATCTGCTGTTAACACAAAGGCCCAATGAGCCTAACATGATCATGTTGCCTATGTCATTCCATTTTTACTAGAGATCACGTCTAGCCAAAGGGTTGTCAGTCAGGAAAGGACCCTGCCTTGTTGAAAAGTTTTGTGAATGAGACAGTGGCAAGTGAGGTGTTCCCAGGACAGTTCATAAAATTAACAGAAAACACGAGGATGCAACAATTGGTTTTACATTGACTGATTTGATATCACAGTGTGTGGTGTGATATGAAATGCTAGCAGCTGAGGCTAAGAAGCCTTCAAAATGACTGTCACTGAAAGATGAACCTGAGGGTTTTTTCCTGAGAAAACTCAAAGCCTTGAACAACCAGCAAGACTTGACTATTCAAACTGGCTATGACAAGACTCATGCCCTTCAGGCATCTTATCTTGATCACACAATACTATAAGGATTATACTATTGTAGAAAATCTTATACTTCCCTGCCCAATGAATATGGGTTCAAAAATTATATGGCCTGACTCTGAAAAAGATTTGGGGGCTGTGGTTGATAATCAGCTGAACATGAGTTCCCAGCATGATGCTGTGGCCAAAAGGGCTAATGCAATCCTAGGATGAATAAACGGGGGAATCTCAAGCAGGAGGAGAGAGGTTATTTTACCTCTGTATTGATCACTGGTGTGACTGCAGCTGGAATACTGTCTCCAGATCTGGAGCCCACAGTTCAAGAAGGATGTGGATAACTTGGAGAGGGTTCAGAGAAGAGCCACAAAAATGATGAAGGGATTAGAAAACATGCTTTATAGTGATAGACTCGAAGAGCTCAGTCTATTTAGCTTAACAAAGAGAAGCCTCAGGGGT
The DNA here is from genome assembly GCF_002925995.2 of Terrapene triunguis. Classification (NCBI taxonomy): domain Eukaryota; kingdom Metazoa; phylum Chordata; order Testudines; family Emydidae; genus Terrapene; species Terrapene triunguis. Next base: position 988,965 of record NW_020664493.1, on the reverse strand, counting down.
GACTTGATTACAAGCTATAAGCGTCAACGGGGGAACAAATATTTAACAATGAGCGCTTCAATCTAGCAGAGAAAGATATAACAGGATCCAATGGCTGGAAGTTGAAGCTAGACAAATTCAGATTGGTAATAAGACATATAGTTTTGATAGTAAGGGTAATTAACCATTGGAACAATTTACCAAGGGTTGTGATGGATGCTCCATCACTGGCAATCTTTATATCGAGATTGGATGTTTTCTAAAAGATCTGCTCTAGGAATTATTTTGTGCTATGCAGGAAGCCTGACTAGATGGTCTCTTCTGGCCTTGGAATCTATGAATCAGCCACCAAACTGAAAAGAGGCCCTGTAAAATGAGACTATTCAATACTGTATCAGTGATGTGGCTGAGAATGTATGAGAACAGTTGCTTTCAAAAGACAGGAAAAGGGCCTATTTAACAATTCAATGTAATGAGTCAACTGGTATCTCTGGTACTGGATGGCTTCTAGTGCTTGTGAGGTATGTTTCTAATGTTGCTATTGAAGAAGGCTTGCTCCTCTACAAAGCAGTGCCAAAAAAATGCTTATCTGAGACATTTCAGAAGCAGTCAAAGACTCCCACATTCAGTGAGAGCGGTGTATCTCACTGATGCATCTCAACCTGCATATATGGTACCAGGGCAAAGACAAGTAAGAACAGTGGTGTGGTCACTCAGATCTAACATATTGCACCTCACGTCTCATGGGTTCACAGTTTCAGGCTAACTCAACTGTTTTTACTGAGAGCAGACCTTTTCCTGAATGAAGATTGAGCTCCCTTGGCGGACGCCTTCAATAATTCAGGAGGGGTCATGCGTAGCTTATGCTGCTGAAATTTGGGGGCACCTAAAGGAGCTGAACTTTTCTCTATCGTAGTGGGATATGAATGCTCAGTACCTGAAAAACAGGGCAGAACTTATTCATAAGAACACTTAGAAACTGGTCTTCCCAAGCGCAAAGAGGAAACTTGGAGAAGCTTTCTTTCACCTCAAACTTTAAAGGGAACAGATGCCAGATGGGAGCCATCAGGAATTCAACAGTCAGCGTCTCAGAGAACTTCAGATCCAGCAGCAGGACTATTTTTCTGATGATCCACCAACAGGAAAGAGGTGGACCACCAGTCCTTTTAGCTAAGATGTTGACTGACTGGGCTGTTGGAAGGCAAGTTGACAGACATCCCTTGCGTCAGCACTTTGGAACTGGCTTTCTCTAGCCAGAAGAACAGAAGATTTTGGGTGTCTCTGAAAGAGGAATACTCAGCTTTTGATGGATCAGTTTTGACAGTTCCCATCTCATTTTCATTCTCTCGTCTCTGTAAATCAGGTTTCTCTCTAATGGTGAAGATATAAATGAGGTATCATGATTGCATAGAGATAAAAAGAATTAAGATTGTAATCCCCAATTCAGCATTATGTGGAACATCATTAATCAGTCAGACAGGTCTTCCAGCATGTTGATCTATAAAACTTTAGACAGCCTTAAAATCACTGTTAAAAACTACATAGTTTTTGTTAGTTGTTATGTCTAGTATGGTTATGGCTCAAAATTTCACCTGCCCATGCTGAGGGTTAGAGGTCTTGCGGGGAGTGAGTCATGACCCTATTCTTATTCTTGGAATGGATAGCCAGTTCCAGAAAGTTAGGAAAACCCTTGGCTAAAGCATTTGTTTCTTATAGTGACAGGTCATAAGATATCAGACCTTCATGTGACAGACTTATAGGAAAATTATTTTTGAAAATGCTTTCTTCAGATCATATATATTTAGATCACTAACACTTCTGTCATTTGGAGCACACTGTGCCGAAGGCAACCTGGCTTTGAAGCAGAAGGGAAGGAGAAGTGGTATTAATAAAACATTTTCTAACCATAAAATCATTTCTAAAATGGCTTTCCTCTGAAATCTATGGCACACACAGAACATAGTGCCCCCCGAGCCACCATCCTTCCCCTTCCCTCCATCCACCCCTGAGGCTCTGGTCCCTAGCTCTCCAGTCCTCTCCGCCCTGCCCCAGCAGCCTCTGGCTCTTGCCCCTGAAGATTAATGGCCATACCAATTCCTGAAATTTGCTTGTGAAAATCCAATGATCTTTTCTGTCTTCTGGTAGCAGGGGAACACTTATAGCCTAGGAAAACAGAGCAAGAGAGTCTGGTTAAAATAATACCTGAGGCTGCTCTAAGTTGCTCCTCAGCACCAGCCTGGGACCTGGCAGCCAGAGGACGCATGATCTGCAAAGCTGGTTTACCAGTGCCTTCCCCCCCTCACACAGTCCAATCTGCAATAGATGCCAAATGACCAGTCTCAAGAGTGTAGCCTGTTTTACCCGCATATGAGCTATGAACACATAGTATAAGATGGGAAAATGAACATTGGGAAATAATAAGACCACACAGAAGAGAGGCCACTGAAAAAAGCAACAATACAGTGCCATACGAGGTCTAAAAATCACCCCCCAGAAATTCAGTGTGAACTTATTCTACCACAATACACTTCTATAGCAAAGGAAGAAGGTCTTTGTTTACCTTGCCGAAAATGTGATTTAATTGTGTCTGATATAAAGGCCAGACCCACATCATTGAAAACTTGAGCACTGTTAGCACCTCCGCCCACTGAGCATCCAAGATCATATGAATTCATTGCTTCAAAGACCTACAAAATATAATAGCATTAAAGGAAGGTGCACTACTGCAAAACTAGTGATTCTTTTCTGAATAGCGATGTCATATCCTGTTATCGGGCCATATGCAGAAATGATGCAAATAGAAGTATTGGTTACACCCCAGCACTGAGATGAAAGGAATCTAACATTTTAAGAAGGGCATACATTGAATTCATTTATGGCCTTCCTCTGAATCATTAATTTTGCCCATATGAGAGTGGACAGCCTACTAGTCTGTTCTGCTTTGGCAAATCCTATGCAAATTGGTTATAAAAGTATTATAAATAAATAAGAAAAATATTTTCCCAAATAAGCAACGTCTAGAATAATGTTTTGATTACTACTCATTTATTATATTCAGATCTCTCTATTCTCCTGTGAAATACTACTTGACTCAGTGACACATGCTATTTTCTTTTTAACACACTTACTTTTTTGGCCGTAAGCTTATTCTTTCTGTTCAGAATGAAAACTGCAGTATCGACCACAGCTAAGGCAACAGTTCCTGCATGATCTGTGTCAATGGATAAATTTACCAGTTCCGTTGGTTCGTATGTGTCTCGGTCTGTTTGCAGTTGAATCTAAATGCAAAATGTTTAAATAACAGAATTTTACATTTCTCATTAGCATTAATATCAAGCATTGATATTAGTGAGGTATTAGCAATATAGGTAATCTCTATCTAAGCTTTCTGCATTTCACACCACTAACATTTATCTAGTGTCATTTGTGGTATATGTTTGTTGGCAGACGAAGATAAAGGGGCTGATCCTAACCCATGCTGATTGTCCTTTACTCCAGTTGCTACGAGAGCTCAGAACACCAGAACCTTAAAGAATGGAGACTCTGCCCTCAGATACATGTGGGTAACACCCACTAAGAGCCTTGGAAGCTGGTGTGTGTGAAGAGAATTTTACCTTAAATATTTAGGGATTCAGAAAAGCATGAGCTTAACTTCAATTAGATTTAAGCACATGCTTAAATGCCTTGCTGAATCAGGGCCTTAAACAGTACCAGCTGCATTTAATATCTTTCCAAAGCAAGCTGACAATCAAAAATACTTCGAAATAAAACTAGTGACGTGTAGCTTATTTATGTTACAAAGTTAATTAAACTAAAACAATTGCTACTTCACTTTCTCTTCGCCCACATCTGCCTTCTCACTTTCAGCTAATGGACCAAATTCTGCTCTTGGTTACACAGGTCTAAATCAAGTACATGAGAGCAGAATTTGTCCCTCAAATACTAGGCTTTTAAAAGATTACTACAAGGGACCACTCTAATGTAGATTCTTTGTGTATTCAGAATTAGATGGTGGTAATGGTGGAATTACTAAAAGATTATTAATAAATGCACGCCAACCTGTATGAAACTGCTTTTTGTCCCTTTTATATATATGGGATCAGATCTTTGGCTCGATCTCTATCATATCCCACCTTATTCATCTTTTTTCTATTTTTGTTCTCTATAAATATCCCTTTATTTGTCATTACCTTTCCTTCACAGGCATCCACAATGTCTAGCCACACAGAGTCAGCCACAATCTCACTGTGGCGTTGATTTTTAATGAAGTAGTAAGCAATAAAGCGAAATGCAGGCACCATTTTCTCAGTAACATCTAGGGTGATTATTTTGTTTGCATACGGGACCCTTCCCATGACCTCAACTTTCCCCTTTGTCACCACCTGCAATTCAAAAACAAATCAAATGCTGTGCAATCATGACAGAATTTGTATTACATAAAGGGAATACGAAACTTAATAATCATGTCACTTAGGGCCAGATTCTGATAACTTATTCTGGGTTAGTAGCACCTAACTCCATAAGTTCTCCCATTGAAGTCAATGGTACTACTCATAGGGTGATGTTGGGTGATGCAACTCAAAGAGGAACAGCACACAACTCATGGCCTATGGGTAGTACCTCTGAGCTCCATGGGAGACCTCATGGAATCATGCCCTCCTGATTCTGGGCAAGTCCCGGGGCTGGAGAGGTCCCCCAGTATAACTTAGCCCTGGTAGCCTGTTTAAGTTACAGTAGCATCCCAAGGCTGCCCTTAGAACTGCAGCACTGCCCAGAATTTCTGCATATGAGTGTGCTGGGGATCCACCCTGACACACTCCTTCATCTCCAACTCTATCCCCAGCACACCCTTGTATCCGACCTTGCAAAAGGGACTTCAGAAGGCAGGCTTGTGGCTGTCTTTCAGCAGGCTATAGGAACACTGGCTCTCTTACATCGGGCTGAAGGGGGGATAGGTCTTTCACTGACAGGATAAGGTATTACTCAGTGTGAGTAAGAGTATCAGAGTCTGGCTCTTATTCTTGATTCTGTCATTGTTACATTGGCTAATTCCTTTCTCTGCAAGTAATCCTATTTATTTCAATTGAACCACTTCTAGAGAAAGTTGTAAGAAAGCCAGAATCAGACCCTTAGATGGCAGAGTTGATAAAGATTTTACCTGAACTGATGCCAGACACTTTTCGAAACAACAGTAAAAATCATGAGACAGGACACAATAAAAACATAGGGTCATTTGGCCATAAGTCTTAAAAAAACGACAGGTTTTTGCCATTAAAATGGCCAAAGTAGAACAGAGATCCTCACAAATGAGCTAATGGAGTTTCTCCTTTCAGACAGGTTTTAACTTTCTTACAGATATTGCACTTCAAGGGTACTAAGGTGCCCAGGTAGTTCTGGGTAGCAGGTATTCTAATCCTGATATAAAATTGCATCTGAAGAAGTGGGTTTTTTTACCCATGAAAGCTTATGCCCAAATAAATCTATTAGTCTTTAAGGTGCCACCGGACTCCCCATTGTTTTTCTGGCATAAAATTGTCTCTTTTTTACATCTTACTTGTAAATCTTGGGACTGTGATCTCCAAAACTGTCTAAGGATTTGGAGACCCGATTCCCATTGAAATTAAATGGTAACTGGGTGTCCAAATGCTTTGCACAGCTTTGAAAATGTCAGCTGTAAAGTGCAGTTATCGTTTAAAAAAAATGAACATATTTGTCATTCAACTGATTTGTTCCCTGAGTGGATTCATAGTCAGATCTGCTTACTTTAGTGAAAGAAATATTTTTTATACTTGTTAGCATTGCAGAGTCAATAAAAGCTGTGAGAAACTGAGCAAGATTGTTTTCTGGCTTGTGCATGAAGACATGAAGAGATCATGAAGAGAATTGTTCATTAAATTCCAGTCTTAGCTACACTATAGAGTTAGGTCGACGCAAGGCAGCTTACGTTGACCTAACTATGTAAGTGTCTACACTAAAATTTCGCTCCTGCCAATGTAATTTGCCCACTACACCAACTTAATAACTCTACCTTCACAAGAGACATAGAGTCAATGTCAATGTAGTTAGGTCAACAAAGTGTCAGTGTAGACACTGTGGATGTTGACGTACAGCCAGCGCAGTAATTGAATTGGTTTTACATGTCCACACTACGCTCCTTGTGTTGACAGTGTGCATCCTCACCAGGGGAACTTGTACTGATTTAACTACCAGGGTGGGGCATTGTGGGACGGTTTCTGAAAGGCAGCAACAGCCGATGTTAGCAATGCAATGTCTACACTGACACTGCATCAACCTAACTACATTGACCTAAGCGCTATGCCTCTTGTGGAATGGAGTTATTAAGTCAGTATAGTGGGCAAGTTACATTGGTGGGCGCTACATTTTAGTGTAGACACTTACAGAGTAAGGATGACATAAGCTCCCTTAAGTTGACCTAATTCTGTAGTGCATAGGTGCCGACTCCGTGGGTGCTCCGGGGCTGGAGCACCCATGGGGAAAAATTAGCAGGTGTTTAGCACCCACCGGCAGCCAAGCTCCCCCCGCACCCTCCTCCCCTCCCCGGAGCGCACCACATCCCCGCTCCTCCCCCTCCCTCCTAGCACTTCCTGCCCCCCTGCCACCTAACAGCTGTTTGGCGGCACTTTGGACTTTCCGGGAGCAATGGGGAGGAGCAGGGACGAGGTGGAGAAGAGGCGGGACAGGGGTGGGGACTTTGGGGAAGGGGTGGAATGGGGGCAGGGTGAGTGTGGTGCAGGGCAGGAAGAGGCGGGGAAGCGGTGGGGCCAGGGGCAGGGCCAGAGGTGGGGGTGAGGGGTCAAGCACCCACTGGGCAAAGGGGAAGTCGGCGCCTATGCTGTAGTGTAAATCAGGCCCGTGTTGCTTACATCACCTGTTGCTGGCTTTCCGAAGCCATCCCACAATTCCCCACAGTGACAGTTCAAGTATCAGAGGGGTAGCCGTGTTAGTCTGTATCCACAAAAACAACAAGGAGTCCGGTGGCACCTTAAAGACTAACAGATTTATTTGGGCATAAGCTTTCATCGGTAAAAAACCCCACTTCTTCATCTGTATCTGAAGAACTGGGTGCCACCGAACTGACAGTTCAATCGTGCAAGTGCTCCTGGTGAGGAGGCACACAGCCAACACAAGAAGCAAAGTGCAGATATGCACAAGCTATGCAATTACTGAGGCGGCTGTATGCCAACATAAACTAGAGCAACTTAATTTTGTAGTGTAGACATGCTCTTAGATTCAGTCAGAGCTGAACAGGAAACTATTTTCCCATCCTAAGGAGATGTTTGAGATTTTTGAAAATTTCCATCCTAAATCAGCACAAAAAGCCAAAAATCTCAAAATTTTTAGCAAACTGTTAATCCAAAAAAATTTCAGTTTGGGTTGCTTCAGATAAGTTTGAAACATATCATTTCAATATTTATATAATTTAATTAAAAAAAAAAACCTTAAATTTCTCAACAAAAAATATAATTTGGTACCAAAAAAATGGAACTTTTCATTTTGAAAATGTTGAAATGGGACATTTTGACAATTTCAAAACACGTTTCAAAAAATATTTCAAAACAGGAAATTTCCTGTGAAAAGCATCAGTTTGACCAGATCATTTCCACTGAAAAATGTTTTGTCAAAAAATTCCTGGCCAGCTCTAGTTGCAGGTAATGATGCACTAGCTTGAAAGGACTAGCTGGACTTTGGGATCCCAGGTAAGTTTAAAAAAAAGTATAGTTTTACTTGTAAAATGAGAACCATTTATCTGGAAGAGACACTGCAAGACATTAAATGACGCCAGCAATATGACTGCACTTTAAACTCACAGGGCCTGATTCTCATTTATGCACATATACTTTTCTGCTGACTTTAAGGCCCCTCTACACTGAAAGAGTGATGTAAAGGGGCCTGAGTGTAAATAAGAATCAGGACTATAAAGACTAAATTTTTAAAAAGAAAAATCTGGGCTTATTGCAGTTTTAAGGACCAAATTCAGATCTGGTAGAAGTGGGCATAAATTTGGCCCAAACTTAGGAAAATCAGGAGATCATGGAATTTTTCTCCCTAGGACTTCAGTTTCCAAAGCTCTCAATCTGGTACCTGTCACTTCAATTAAAGTATATGGATGTCACAAAAGATCTAAAAATACCACGTGTATGGATCTCTTTGCACCAGATCTCCTCCGAAGCTGCATCTTACATTAACATGCTTTTCTCCCAACCTGAAAAAAGTCAGTTGTGTAGATTTATAAACTGCAAAATGATCAGTTATAATACAAAGTATTGTTGTCACAGTCCTATTTCTAACCATGTAATAGAAATAGTCAATGTTACTGCTGCTGGACCGGTGGATATCCTTCAAGGTAACTTGTAAAGTATCTCCAGGTGCTATGACAGCATGTGGAATGCTGATACTAAGGTAGTTCTGGTTAGCAGACTGGTATCTCTCAGCAGTGGTTTTGGTTCCGGCTGATTCCATGCCAGGCTTCCCTTCTTCAGCCCTCACCTGTGAAGAAAGAAAAGGACAGAGCAAACAGCATGCCAATTAGGAGACAATATCAGGTGCCACTGTTAATTCATGTATCACCAAGTCACCTGGAAAACACTGGAGGGTGAGTTGAGTCACCATAATGCTCTAAGTCTAGGAGCTTGTTTGCAAACTGGACACGATTAAATTAGGCTTGAATAAAGACTGGGAGTGGATGGGTCATTACACAAAGTAAAAACTATTTCCCCATGCTAATTTTTCTCTCTACTGTTACTCACACCTTCTTGTCAACTGTTTGAAATGGGCCATCCTGATTATCACTACAAAAGTTTTTTTTTCTCCTGCTGATAATAGCCCACCTTAATTGATTAGTCTCATTAGAGTTGGTATGGCAACACCCATTTTTTCATGTTCTCTGTGTATATACCGTATATACTCGTTCATAAACCGAATATTTTTGGTAAAAAAGTGACGCATCAAAGAGTGGGGGTCAGCTTATAAACGGGTCTACACCAAAATTTGATGATTTTAAACTCTATGGAATCATTGAATTGAATATCTAATACATTTTCATTTTGTTTACCTGGAGCATCTGCAGGCATGGAACCCCTCAGCTCCCTGTGGCTGCGGTTCACCATTCCCAGCCAATAGGGCGCGCCACTTCCCGCAGCTCCCATTGGCTGGGACAGCATACCGGGGACACTGGGAGCTGAGGGGCTCCGTGCCTGTGAACGCTCCAGGTAAACAAAACGTCCAGGCCCGCTAGAGGCTTACCCTAATGGGCCAGGAGCCAAAGTTTGCCAACCCCTGAAATATAGGATCAGCTTATGAAAGAGTCATAGAGTTTTTGCTATTTTTACCTAACCATCTTGGGGGGTCGGCTTATAAACGAATGGGCTAATGAACGAGTATATTCCGTATATCTTCCTACTGTATTTTCCACTGCATGCATCCGATGAAGTGGGTTTTAGCCCATGAAAGCTTATGCCTAAATAAATTTGTTAGTCTCTAAGGTGCCACAAGTACTCCTCGTTCTTTTTGCAGAGCTTGGTGATTTCAAAACAAGAACAACAATTCTATAATCCGATTCTTGCTCGTTGCTTATTTTGCTGTTGCTATATTTGTCTTTGATATTTTCCTGGAGTAGCTTGCTCAATGACACTCACAATAAGTGGCTTAATAATGATTAACAATAAGTATTTTGAAAATAAAATTAACAACTATTCAAATGCGCAGATGACTATGCTAAGTAGCTGTGTGATCTTACTGATCTGTCCTTTGTCATTTCTCACCCCACCTCTTCCCTGTTTGCTATGCATTGAGTCATGTCTATTATTAGGGCCCAATCCTACCAATGACTCTGCAGGAAGACCCCTGCACCTGCGTGCAGCCCCACTGATGTTAGTGGTTGACTCCGGATCCATCTACACTGCAGCTAGAGGTGCAATTTCCAGATGCGCACACACTAGCTTTTATTAGGGTGACCAGACAGCAAGTGTGAAAAATCGGGACAGGGGTGAGGGGTAATAGGAGCCTATATAAAAAAAGCCCCAAATATCGGGACTGTCCCTATAAAATCAGGACATCTGGTCACCCTAGCTTTTATTGACCTAGCATGCTACAAAAAGTGTAGCTGCAATAGCACAGACAGCAGGATAGGCTGTCCATTGGAGTACAATCCCATCTGAGGCCCTAGGTAGTTGCTCAAGTGACTAAGCTCTCCTGCCACTCATGCCGCTGCGGTCACACTGCTATTTTTAGCATATTAACTTGATCAAAGCTAGCACATGTACATTTACCCAAGATAAAAATTACACCTCCAGCCCAAAGTATAGATGTACCCTTTGTGGTCAGGAGTTTACCCAAGAACAAAATGCATAGTGACCTCAGGATTTTGCCCACCATTTCTGCCAATTGTGTGAAAGTGGAAGCTATATTTTGACAAAATTTGCCTATCACAAACCAAGAACAAATACACTATTACTAGTATTTAACATTTGTGCAGAGCACCACAGATGCTGTACAGGGAAAATAAAGAACTGATCCCTGCCCTGAGAAGATTACAGTCTAGCTAATCATACAAACTATTTTACAATACAACTTTAGGGCCTGAGTCAGTCAACCCTTGCCCATGCAAACAATCCTAAAACACCGAAGTAGTTTCAATCATATCAGTGAAACTATTCAAGTGCATAACGATTTGCAGCATCAGGCTCCTACTTTATGTAACATCTTCAATGGAATCTTCCTAAAGATGGTCATATGATGTAAGGAATCATGCTGCAGTTGCCTTGCAGCTTCCATCAAAAATATTCTGGGCATTCATTTTCTGTAAAAATTTGTCTAACAATTTTTTTTACCATTATTTGTAGCTTCTCTGCAGCACGAGGAATGTTGAATACAAAGGATACTAGACCTTCTTTACTAGAAAGTGCAGTCTTTTTCTTTGGGTCTTTTCTGTCTCGGGTAAGAGTTGCAGTAACAGACACGTCAGCAGCAGGAGAACCATCAGCAGAAGTTATAGATGCCTATTCGGGAAAATTTCCACAGGCAAATGACAGGGTGAAAATAAAATCTTAAAACAAGGAAAGATATTTTAAACCAATAGGAAATATGAACCTTTAAAAATTATTATTTGGAAATTTGACCATTGGGAGGGAGAAGCAGGAGGTGACTTTGTCTTGTTACCAACTAGTATCATACAACTACACCCAGATCCCCTGTTGTGCCAGAGCTCTCCTAAGCACATGTTACTCCTGGGGGAATTCTGTGCCACTGCACAAGTGCAAAATTCATGTGCCCTGAAGATTTTTTTTTCTCCACAGAAAATACATTCTGCTGGAGAGGCGCTGCAGTTATGCCTTTCACTCACCAGGGGCTGCTCTCTCTGGCACCAGAACAGAGGCAGCCAGCTCACCGGCTGTAGCACTCAACAGCTGATGGGGAGAGAGCAGAGTGTGTGTTCCTCACAGCACCCTGCCTATGGGGCCAGGTGAGGAGGCAAGGGACAGACAGAGAGTGTCACATGGGGCTGCTGGGGAATCACATAGACTGGGGTTCAGAAGGGCTAGTGGTGGGAACAGCCTGTCGTGGTAGTTGAATGGGAGTGGGGGTTCAGGGACCCATGGGGACAGGGGGATGCAGAGACATATTGGGGGGGACAGCTGAATGGGGGTGCAGGCCTACATGGAGATGGGGGGCAGGGACACATGGGAACAGGGGGCAGGGGTGGCTGAGTGGGCGTGCAGGGACACATGGGGATGGTGGGGCAGGGTGGTGCAGGGACACATGGGGAAAGGGGCAGATGTGTCTGACTGACTGGGAAAGGCTAGGGTTCAGCCAGGGTCTGCATGGGGGAGGCTCCTCAACTCCCTAACAATCCCTTCCCCCCGAAAAAACCCTGTTCCATACTTCTCCCACCCACACCCAGCAACCCTTCAGGTTCACTCCCAGGCTCATTCCCAGCAATTACTTCTCCCTCAGCTCCTCCATTACCCCTGACTCCCCCAACCTTTGCACTGCTTCTGAGGGGTGTGGGAAATACGTTTCTGTATTGTAGATTAAATAAATTATTACTCATATGCCTAGTAAGGAGTCTGTTTGTCAGAAAAACATTTCATGAATCTTTTTTGTTGTCTGTATTGTTACAGACATACTTGTTGACAGGTATTTTTAAATAAATTATAAAATATTTGTAACTGACATGATTATATTGTGTTATTTTGACAAATAAAATATGCAGAATTTTACAGAATTTTAATTTTTTGGTGCACAATTCTCCCAGGAGTAGTATATGTAATCACTTAGGCCTTGGAGACAAGTGATTATATGAGAATTTCAGCTTCCATAACAGACAGACAGACACACACATTAAGTTTCTAGCCTTGATAGTTGTGCTGAAAAATTTGAAAACATTAACCCTGACAGCTCAAAAGCCAGAAGACAGATGAAAAGAAACCAACTTCTATTTTAAAAACCTCTGGATTTGTAAGCCAATTTCATAATTGGGGGGGGGGGGGGGGGGCACTGTCTCATAGCTTTTGAAGGCTTGAGGTGCACCATTGCATTCCTAGTTCCTTTCTTAAAGATAAGTTCTATATTTTCTACTCTCCACCCCCTGGTATGGCTCTATGTACTCAGAAAGATAAAACCAGAAAATGAACAGAGATAGCCAGCAACGTTTTTGGCCTATACCTGCCAGGCACTCCTCACAAAGCAATCCCATGGAAGCAGCTGGGAATTCTATGGGCAGAACAGCTGCTAGATGAGTCCGTTTTAATGGAAGAAAGCAGATACTGCAAACTAAACGTTACTTACCACAACGGAGAAAGGTGCCCCAGGCACAAAATATTGTTTGGTGTTGGACAGGTCGATAGTATAAGGAGATTTGACAAACTTCACATTACTGAGTTCTTCCTCCTGGATTTCACCACCTATTAATAGCAAACACCTTTTATGGTCCAAGACATTTTTTACTCCCACACAAATGTTAAAAGGCATTCACAAATGAAGAAAACTAAAGTACAACAGAAGTGAATGAAGCTAAGCCTTCGTTTCCAAAGACTCATGGCTTAGTTTATAATGGAATATCACTTTTCTTGGCCTTGGATTCCCTAATATGCTCAGGCTGCTCTTCAGTTGTGCGAAGCAGCTAATCCACATAACCAATGAAGCTGGATTGCATTGCCAGTGTGTACTCCTCAGCCTTCCTGCTTTCCACCCTCCCCCACACATATACAACCCAGTTTTCCCTTCTGAACATCCTACATCGCCTGCTCACATCCCTCTTGCTGTCCTTGCTGAGGGAACGTGGTGCAGAGAGTGGTTTGGGGGAAAGATAACACTTAGCATTTTTACCATTTCTGTGAATTGATAGCAGGCAGGTGATATTTCTTTACTGTTAAAGGTATTACTCAGTGTCAGGAGGGTAGACTCTGGCCCTTTGAGAGCTTTGTTTTTTACTTTGGGCTTGATTCCAGCACTCTCACTCCCTTTGAGTAGTTCTTTTCTCTACAATTAGTTCTATTGGGAGTACTCAAAAAAGCAGGCCTTACTCAGCGTGAGTAATGGTGGAAGAATCAGGCTTTAGGTCTCTAACATTCTGGGAGGAGAGTTTTCTTTTCTGGCAAATACTTCTAATACTTTTATGATTGTTCGATATTTTATTTTGCAGGTTCAAACCTTTACGATAAGTTCACAATCAGCTCCTGCCCATCCAGCATTATCATTCACTGGTTTTGACCGGGTCTCCTTCTTGCTGCAAAAAAGCCGATACATTCCTAGCAAAAATTCAGTGTGGCTAGCGAGGAGAGAGGGGAAGAAACCCTTCTATAATACCTATTTGTCACTTGGGTGCTCCCAGGGTCAGCCCCTGCTGAGTAAAGTTCATCAGCTGTGCATGCCATTATATGCACAATGGTGTCCACAATGTTAAGACTCAGACTAAATTATAGCAAATATGAGCAAATATATTATCCAGCTCTCTTTCAATTGTGCTAAGTGGACAATAAAACATAATGGATGAAATCCTGGCCCTATTGAAGTCAATGGGAGTTTTGCCATTGGCTTCCATGGGTATGTCTTCTCTACAGAGTTAACTCAAGAGATCTACACTCCAGTTAATTCTCTCATGTCAGCCTAGCATAAGTGAGAGCAGCCACACTGTGAAATAACACTCAAATTGTTGTGTCCACATTGATGCTGTACTCAGTTGTGTGCGGCAGTAAGACTGCTGGGGCATATCCCACGGCTTTTAGCGCTGCAATATGCTCAGATCCTTGGAATATAGCCTTGGGATACCCCTTCACCGTCTAGCTGCGGGGCCTGATCCAAGGCTTGTTCCAGCACCACGGTCTGTTCCTGTGACTCTGCCCCATGTTCTGCTGTGTCTACTCCTGTGCCATTACCGCTGGTCTCAAAAACCCTGCTCAGAAGCTTGTCATGTAGGGCTATGGGCTCTGTGCTTGGGACTGTGGTGAGCCCCCAGTCAAACTCCTTCCTAACAGGGGCGGGTAGATGGTGATCTGCTAACCTTTGCCTTGCGGTAGAAGGTCCTTAGATGTTTAATGCACTACCTGCATTGAACAGCAGTCCCATCTTCACTAGCCTCTTTAAAAGGTTCTCAGACAAGTGGATATTTCTGGTGTTGCTCCCAAAATCATGCTCCCTGCTGTGCTCACACCACTGGTTAACCAGAACTGTGGCATGCTCCTTTGGCCAGCTAGCAGCATGCTGGGTGTTGAGCATAACATAGAGCTGTCTTGCAGAATTGGGCTGAGCAGGAAATGGAGCAGGCTGAGTGGAATGAAGAGTTAAACGTTGACTGACAAGTAGCTTCTGATGCATGGGAGGCAAGTAGGAAGTGACTAGGAAGAAGAGCTGGAACATACAGGACCGGGGAATGTGGTATGGCATTGGAGGACTATCTGAACACAAGCTTGGCTACAGCTGTGTCCTCACTGCAAAGGGGACAGTTTGAAGCATGCCTTACAGCAAAATGTGGGCTTTAACCCATCCCCCAGCTGTGCAAGCAAACATGGGTTCAAGGCACATATAAGCACATGCTTTAGGATACTGTGTGTGGACGGTGGTGTGAGGGGTGAGCGTAAAACAAGGATAAGAACACACGATAAAGCCTGCGGCATAGACATAATGTGTGTGGACAACAGTCAAATAAGGACTTGTGTTAATTTGCAGTGAAAAGAAGATCCATGGACCAAGATTTCACCAAATGAGAACTGTACTGGGAAAAGATCAATGAAAATGTTGTAGATTACATCAGCAAATGCTTAGTTTACTTACTTGCAGTTTCAATAACTGTAACAGAGACATATAAAAAATGCCCTTCCAAAACAGTAATGTTCTTTGTTATTTTTTCTTCCAAAGATTTGGTACTTAACGTGACTGTTCCTTTTCCATTTTGTATCTAAAATAAAGGTGGAAAAGTATTATTGCCTTTGGTGCTTTGAAT
This sequence comes from Terrapene triunguis, assembly GCF_002925995.2. Classification (NCBI taxonomy): domain Eukaryota; kingdom Metazoa; phylum Chordata; order Testudines; family Emydidae; genus Terrapene; species Terrapene triunguis. The sequence continues at coordinate 973,526 of NW_020664493.1, read as the reverse complement.
GGTATTAGATTTAAAGGTTATGTTGCACTTCCAGTAAATTGACTGTAATATTACAAGGGCCAGTGTTTTAAGGCCATTTGATATTTCATTTCCACGAATTTCAACAAATATTGAACTCAACTGGTATAAAATGGCATAGCTCCACTGAACTAATATTTAAATATGATTCAATATTCAATCATATACAATAATCATTTCTAACATGTGTTACTTACTGAAGGCTGTTGTTCCAGGCCTGGGAGAAAGATTTTTTTATCAGTTTCCTCTATTATGCCAAATCGCACATATGCAACACCATCTATCCCTTTTCCATAAGAGTGCCTTTTATAGGAAAAAGAATGAAGCAACAATAATTATAGTAATATACACACAGTAGACAGTCTAATGTGCAGTTGCTAATGAACATGAAATGAAAGAGTCCCTTTGCCTAACAATGAGTTAGTATTGTGCCTTTGTAATTTATTATTTAGAACTGAAATACAGCTCTAGTAACTAGTGCTATACATATGATAATCTCTGACAGCTTCGTATACAAAGCTATAGGTATACAAAGTGCAGACCTGGGATGCGTCACTTAGTCCCTGAGCTAGTCTACACTACAAAGGCCTTAATGATACAGCTACACCAGTATAGAGATACCAGCAGAGCCCCCTGGTGGAGACACAGCATATACTGGCAAAAGTACTCCTTTTGTTGGTAGGTACATCTACATGGGGATTGGAGGTTGTCAGCATAGCTATCTCAGTCAGAGGTGCATTTTTTTTCACAGTCCTGGCTAACATAGCTCTGTCAGCATAACTTTGTAGTGTAGATCTGGCCTCTGCGCCTCAGTTCCTCATCTGCAAAAAGGGGGCCATAGCACTCCCTGTGAACAATATTGCAACCCCATACAATATCTGTGGGGTCACTCTATTCAGTCTCTGTACGGTTTCTGTATCATTGTGTTCTACTCCATGGGGGAGGGTTACCACAGATCTCACAGGAATAAAAAAACAGTGGGGAGTGATTAAGGCGAGTCATTGAGACTAAACAATCGTAGAGATGTACTACCCTGGAGAGTCTTGTATATACTGGTTCAAACTGGGTTTTCCAGAGACTAGGAAACAAAGAAAGGGCTTTTAGTACAAAAGGATTAGCTTGAACTCACACAGGGCCTTCTTTCTGAACCTGTGCAAAGATCTCATCTTGCAAAAGGGTTGGAAAGACTTTGGCCTACTTGGGCCCCAGAAGACTGATGGGTGACTTCTGGTAAGTTTTGAGCATGCACATTGGAGCTTTTATAATTTTAATATGTTTTCTCTCTAATGCTTTTACCTTAAGAATAAATATGCTTGCCTAGAAGGAGCTGTGTGGTAACCTGTAACTGCTGGCAATACACTGGTCACAGCCTTCAGAGAGAAAGCAAAGCACAAGCGCTGGCCTTGAGGCAGACTGGCTTGCTGGGGATATCACAATGTAAGGCAGGAGGCTGTGCAGCCTTAAAACCCTGGTCAGAAGGGAGACACATTCAGATCTCCATGCAAAAGAGGTGATGGTGGGAGCCAGAAACCTTAAGTGGATGCCCTTGAGGGATCACAGACAGGGAATACAGATGCAGTTACCCTGGAACTGTGACACTGCCTGTGATGGGGTGGACTAGGCCCAAAGGCAGGGTTCTGCCACACCCATCCCAGGAAAGGCGCAATGGAGAGGTCCTCCAAGCAGGCTAGAGTGACTGCAGGGCGGAAGCAGCCAATCAGGCCCCAGGAGGGCCATATAAAAGGAGCTGCAGAACAGAGCAGCAGTTAGTTGCTGCTGGAAGCTGGAGAAGAAATGACTGCATTCCTGCCTAGCTGAGGGAACTGCAGCACAACGGATGGCAGGGACTGGAGGGAGCGAGAGGCTGCTGGCTGGCTGCTAGGTCTGAGCCAAAGACAGTTTGCTAGCAGGGACTGGGGAAGCAATGAAGGAGCTCCCGTCTGGCTGAGGACACTGAGTAGGGACTGAGCCTTTGGAGGCCCGCAGAAAGATCGTGTCTCCAGGGAGGAAGCCCCGGGGATACAGCCCCATACCAGGGCTGGACTGGTTTAAAGACCGCAGACACACCCAACCAGACGGGGCACTCGCGAGAGGCGGGTGCCAACCCTGCTACACTGCCCTACCTCACAGAGCATACTACAGTGATGGGGCACATAAGTGCCTAAGATTGATATAGCAAGTAAAGAAACACCAAATTTCTGAGACTCTGCATAAAGGATCAACCTTACAGTAACTGCTAATGTAGGACTAGCATTTCCAATTCAGACTACAGATGGCCTAAAAACAGAACCATTTATCTGAAATCACTGAATTTTCAGGATTTTGGAAAAATAGAACCTAGATCTGAACTGCTCTTGGTTCTCCCAGTCTCTGCTTGAAACCTGTGCATGAGAACATAATGTCTAAGAAGCTCAGTGTTTCTCAAACTGGGGCCGCTGCTTGTGTAGGAAAAGCCCCGAGCGGGCCGGGCCGGTTTGTTTACCTGCCTCGTCCGCAGGTCCGGCCGATCGTGGCTCCCACTGGCCGCGGTTCGCTGCTCCAGGCCAATGGGGGCTGCGGGAAGCAGCGGCCAGTACGTCCCTCGGCCTGCGCCACTTCCAGCAGCCCCCATTGGCCTGGAGCAGTGAACTGCGGCCAGTGGGAGCCACGATAGGCTGGACCTGTGGACGGGGCAGGTAAACAAACCGGCCCGGCCCTCCAGAGGCTTTCCCTACACAAGCAGCGGAACAAGTTTGAGAAACACTGAGCTACGAGGTCTAAACACCACTGAGCTTTGGGAAAAGTTCAGATTTGAGTCTGAACTAACAGCTGAGGTCCACCTCTATCTAAATCGTAAGTTACTGGGCTTTAGAATGTTGCTAACTCTCATACTTGCTGATTTTCCATTTAATTAAAAATAATTATCTCTGGTTGTCTTAGGGACTTGTTGATCTAGCAATCCAGAAAGAAATTCTCTCTCATCTTCATCTCTTCTATAGCTCATAAAGAAAGGCACAAAGCCCTGTTTCTTTCTTTATCAGACTGCATCCCATTAGCACAGAAGCAGCATTTCACAGCAATGTTTCAAGAAAGAAGAGACAGAGAGAAAGGTCCAGAATATGAGAGACTGAAGGAGAAATGCTTGAGAAAAACCAGAGCCTGCTCCCACTAAAGTTAGTGGAAAGTCTCCAACTGATTTCTATTATACAGGATTAGATGTTAGATGTCCTGCAGCATGTACTCAGAAACAAGAATTATGAGATGTATATGATGTATGATCCATACCAATGTAAAAAAATATAATATCTGTCTATTTAGGTACCTATGTGGCCCTCATCAACCTAGTATCTAAGCATCTAATCTAGAAAACAAACATTTTTTTAAAAGGTTTGGTTATTTAAACGGTCAAATTAAGCAACATACAATTATTAATTCCGTCAAGACACTCCAAGTAGTGCATTTTGACTTCTCATATGGGTTGAAAGCATCCAGTCTTCAAACTCAGGGCCCCAAAAGATGCATTTGCCAACAATTGAACTGCCTCTCCTGTCTTATGGATTAATTTAATTATTAATTACAATTTGTGGAGGAAGTGACAGAGCTCAATTTTTCTTATCCCCAAGCCTCATAAAAAAGACACCATTGAAATATACTTACGTTGCATAAATATCAAATGTAAAGGTCTTGTTCCAAATATGGTAGTATGGCTCTAATGGGATAAGTTTGACTTCAAAAGATGGAAGTTCTGCACAAAAGAACACAAAAAATAAAGATCATGTCTAAAAGAGTTCACAGTTCAAATGTGCCTTCAACTCCTGAGAGTTCATAATGCACGAGGCTTCGGAAAAATTGGCAGCTCTTTGTTCCTGCACTGAAAGGTGTGCAGAGAAAGTTGAAGTCTCCATTTAAGCTTTAGGCAAAAGCAGAGCAGTCTTTGATAGCCCTCTTGCTACTCAATAGTTGGAGCTATATTACAATGGCATAGAGACAGATAGACTCTGGATTTTTTTTTTTTTTTTAGGAGCCTGATCTCACAAATACTGATTTATATCCACTGAAGTCAATGATATTTCACATATGAAAATATATGCGAGATCAGAATCAGGCCCACTGGCTGAGTGATACTGTTAGCGTTGGCTGTTCCTCACCAAAGTACATTCATTATAAAATCCTCCAGTTCACTAAGGGTCAGGTCATGATTGGCCCCTACATGGTTGCATAGGGATGAGAGGGTGCAAATTCTTCCCAATTCAAGCACCTTGCATATGGATTGTCTCAGCCCAGTGTCGAGACTGTTCCTCCGTGCATCTCTTTGAGCCCAAGGCATTCTAGAGGGGGTAGAGCGATTGCCCTGCTACCTCCCATCACTGCCCCCTCCCCCTCCCACACACACTGCACTGGCCCACGCAGCAATTCAGACACACTGGGGTGAGTAACCATCATCATCTTAATGGATGGTGGAGACTGCGCGCTACCATATGCACCAGGGAACTCAGCAAGCACTAAGCGCTGCTCGAAGAATGGTTAACACCACCTCCTACTTGGGTCACTGCCTATCAAGCCGATTTGGCCCTCAGTTATCTAGAAGATCTAATATCTAAGCACAACCAGAAACTTCGCTGAGATATAGTCAGAACTTCATGTACTCATGCTCCCAATTAAACATTAGCTTACCATATTTTTTAACTTCAAATTCAGCTGAACTATTGGACATCTCATACCCATCAAACCAGGCCAGGATTTTCCAGTTTCCAGGACTAGTGTTCAGATTAAATAGAAAGGGGAAAGTTTCTCTTACTCAATAGATTTTCAAAGCAATTTAAACATATTTAATGTCTTGCTAAATAGAATAAGGAAAAAAACAAAAAACGCAGCAGTTGAAACCAAACACCAATCTCTGCTTCCTTCCTTTGTTTTCACCCTCTAACAATGAATTTCCTTCATTTTACTTTCCCTTTGCTTCTGGGAAGCCCATAAATGTCTCTCTGAAGCGCTGCAGTCTGGATTGAAATAGACACTTTGTAGAGCATGAGGAACAAGCCAATAAATTACCATGTTGCAAACTACATGGAACACAGATTACTCCCTAAAAACCTATATGAAGAAGACAGTCACAGTATATTCACAAGAGGCAATCTTCATGCTATGAATAATTCAGCATAGCATTTAAGCACGTTTAACTTTAAGCACATGCTTAAGTCTCATTGAAGTCAATGGGATTCAAGCTTGTACTAAACAAATGCTTAAACATAAGTGCTATACTGAAGAGGGATGGATTTAAGCACATGATTACAATTAAGCAGTTTGCTGAATTGGGGCCTTCATAATTTGGAATACATATAGCAGCACCATATAAGCACTAAACGGTTGAGCTGGCTCTTGTAAGGATCAAGGTGTCTTCCACAAGGATCTCAGGGCCACACATGACTGGGCCATCATTTCCTGCCAAATGTCGTTTTCTAAAAGGATGCCATAGCTGTGCTTGAATGTAATCAAAGCAGAAACATCCCCTTCATCTGTTACGGGACTGTAGCGCCCCACTCTGTGTCCCCAGGGTGAGGAACCTTTACCCTTTTTGTTTTTAAGGTTTATCTTTTTAGTATGTGTTTCATGTTTTCCAGCAGTAGGGGGAGCCATGGCTTGGCATGTATAGACATGCTGTGTATATGCATGTGACAGGGCACATGAATAGCCTAGGATAAAATGGGTGTGTTAAGAGCTTCTCCTTGTACTGTGTGATGGAGGCGTGACAGACTCTAGACAGAGAAACAGGTTCTTCGGCCCGTAGCTGGTACGCCCCGCCAGACCACCCAGCAGGGAATGAGATTTTCCTTACTTGCTGTAATTGTAGCCTAGAAGCATATATTTAGATCCTATTGTAGTTTTCAATAAAATGGTTAAAATCCACCTGATCTCTCTCAGACTTGTCTGAATTGCACTGGGGAAAGGGCAGTTTGTAACACACCATCCTATATTCCTCTCCCTGCTCTAACAAAGGATGGCAAAACTAAACAACACTTGGTGAGGAAGGGAAAATTGTTTCCAAACTGAGACTGTGTATCTCTCTAGCCACTTTTAGTCTGAAGACATTTCTGATGCTCCCAAATAATAATAGTAGTAATTTTGATATGTTGATACATTGAAGATTATGCCACAGTAACTTACTCTGCAATGTCAGGTATCACAAAATGTCCACTGGTCATTGGCTTTGTCTGCAACGCTGATTTTTTAACCACCATTCCTTTTGAATTCTATTGAGGAAAAAAACAAAAACAAAGATACAGCTCATACCCTCAGAATGAAACAGTTGTGTCATTAGCTGAAGTTTGCATCTAGATCCTGGGGAGGGGAAAGAGCAAGATTGCTCTAATTTTTCCTTTCTTTAGGATTCCACTTTTCTGCCCCACCTCCATACTCCACTTAGACCGAGAAGGACTATATCAGATTCTCTTCACAGACCGTAAACACGACTTCTCCTCTGACTGGAAGAATTACTGCTAAGTGACACAGTAAATTGCCCTGACAGTCCTCCCTGCCCTTTCTGGCCTAGGAAGAAAGGAAGAAATTGGACCCAAGGTTCCAACATGATAGTGCACAGAACTAGTCCTAGGCTACTCAATCAGCCATATGCTGAATGTCTTAATATAATTATTGTTCTTTACCTTATATTTAAGGATATACTTTTAAACAGTCCCCCTCATGAGACCTGGATGGGAAACTAACAGAGCCTTTCTCATCTACTTACAGGTTCAAGTCTGAAACAATTTGGTAATACTAGGGCTGTCAAGCGATTCAAAAAATTAATCACAATGTAAAATTTTAGAGCCTGCAAGTCCACTCAGTCCTCCTTCTTGTTCAGCCAATCACTCAGACAAACAAGTTAGTTTACACTTGCAGGAGATAATGCTGCCCGCTTCTTTTTTACAACGTCACTTGAAAGTGAGAACAGGCGTTCTCATGGCACTGTTGTAGCTGGCGTCACAAGATATTTATATGCCAGAGGCGTTAAATATTCATATGCTTCAACCACCATTCCAGGGGACATGCGTCCATGCTGATGACGGGTTCTACTCAATAACAATCCAAAGCAGTGCAGATTGATGAATGTTCATTTTCATTATCTGAGTCAAATGCCACTAGCAGAAGGTTGATTTTCTTTTTTGGTGCTTCGGGTTCTGTAGTGTCCGCATCGGAGTGTTGCTCTTTTAAGACTTCTGAAAGCATGCTCTACACCTCATCCCTCTCAGATTTTGGAAGGCACTTCAGATTCTTAAACCTTGGGTTGAGTGCTGTAACTTCTTTAGAAATCTCACATTGGTACCTTCTTCGCGTTTTGTCAAATCTGAAGTGAAAGTGTTCTTAAAATGAACAACATGTGCTGGGTCATCATCCAAGACTGCTATAACAGGAAATATATGGCAGAATACGGGTAAAACAGAGCAGGGGACATACAATTCTCCCCAAGGAGTTCAGTCACAAATTTAATTAACACATTATTTATTTAACAAGCGTCATCAGCATGAAAGCATGTCCTCTGGAATGGTGGCCGAAGTACGAAAGTTTAGCATATCTGGCATGTAAATTCTTTGCAATGCCGGCTACAAAAGTGCCATGCAAATGCCTGTTCTCACTCTCTGGTGACATTGTAAATAAGAAGAGGGCAGCATTATCTCCCATAAATGTAAATAAACTTGTTTGTCTTAGCTATTGGCTGAACAAGAAGTAGGACTGAGTGGACTTGTAGGCTCTGAAGTTTTACATTCTTTTGTTTTTGTGTGCAGTTATGTAACAAAAAAAATCTACATATGTAAATTGTACTTTCACAACAATGAGATTTCACTACAGTACTTGTATGAGGTGAATTGAAAAGTACTATTTCTTTTGTTTATCATTTTTACAGTGCAAATATTTATAATCAAAAATAATATATACTTTGATTTCAATTACAACGCAGAATACAATATATATGAAAACATAGAAAAACATCCAAAATATTTAATACATTTCAATTGGTATTCTATTGTTTAACAGTGTGATTAAAACTGCAATTAATCATGATTAATTTTTTTAATTGTAATTAATTTTTTTGAGGTAATCGCATGAGTTAACTGCGATTAATTGACAGCCCTAATAATGACTGAAAGTTGTCACCATCGGATAGCTGTCCAATGGCCATATGAAATAAATTGATGGTCTCTATTCAGTTCTTAATGGACAAATGCCCACATCACAAAAACACATCAGTTAACTGGAACTCTTGATGGAGGTCTCGGAAGCCACCTCTGCCCTAGAAAATTTTTTAACCAGATTCTCACAATTGTGAATGAAAGTGCAGCTGCACCCTCAAAAGCCATCATTGGAACCAGTCTCACTCTTGAACTTCCTGGAGAACTACCTACCACAGTTTAAATACTCACTAGTACAATGACTTGAATCTTCTCATTTGCAGGTTTCATTGCATTGTCCAAGGTGAAGATCCTGTATTTGACTATATAATAAAAATGGTAAAGTTGAGGGTTTCATTTTACCTTTCTAAAATACACATTCTAGTTCTAGTTTCATGTTGTTAACTGAGCCAATCAATTCAGGAAGGCAAATCAAATAATCAGAAACATAATAAAAAAAAACTACCACTGTCTTTTCCAGGTTATACTGTATGAAGCAAGATAAATATGAACAAATGTGTTTGCTGCTTTAAGAATATCTCTTATAAAGATAGAGTAAGTTTGGTTCCACAATAGTATAATTACAGACACTTAACCATTGCAACTCAAATGTGTATAATGTTGAGATCCCTGTGTTATCACTTAATCCAATCTCATATTTTGTCACTTCACAATCACTAAAAGGGGACATATTGCGCATCACAAAGCTCTGTGAGGGTGTTCCCCCTGCATTTTAATATTTTTCTGATGAGAGTCATTGCTGTGTGCTTGAGGATGAAGTTCCAGATTCTACTTGGGCCCTGGATGAATGTCTAAGGGCTAGGAGAAGGAACAAAAAAATTCTTTCTCCTTTTGTGCCATTACACACAGCTATGTCACAATACAGCAGGCCAGAATCTACTGCAGTACGAGTGCCTAGAGTCTACTGCAGCTGCTGGACACACATAGGGGGTGAGGAGAGTAGTGAGGTTTTTGCCATAAAGTGAAGAATTTGCCATTAATTTTTTCCCTAAGAGCAACCACATGATATACAGCATTTTTAACTTCTGAAAAGTGGTACTATTTTTTTTAACCTTTTGTATTAGGTGTGTATATAGGTTTATCTGTCTGAATAAAAATGTAGCCCTTCTTGGAAGACAGGAGGATGCGAGTGTGCTGAGCATGTTCCTTAAAAAGCTCCTTGCTTTCAGTGACTAGCAGAATATACGGTTTTCGTCTTTTCTTGAACATATCTTCAGGCATCAAATCAGGCTTGACCTGAATATAATGGAAGAACAGTGTTAGATCCTCACCTGGTGTTATTCAATGTAGCTCTACTGAATTCCAAGGAGTTATGCCAACTTAGAGCAGCTGAGAATCTGGCCTAAGAAGTTTATCCGATTGAAGTATCCATGAAATAGCTGAAGAGTTGATACCATTTGTATGGCTCATATCATTTTTATACAGATTGTACTCAAATTTATTTCTATTTTGGGACTATTATTTCTTTGCCATTAGAAATGCAATTCACTCCCTAATTTTCTGCCATGGAACTATGGAAAAGTAAAACACCTTCTTTCAAATTAAATATAATTAAAACCTAATTAATTTTTACCCTAAATACATATTACATTCTTGTTACCATGCCATTTGCTAGCTATAATATTACCCTATATTCCCTTATTTATTCAAAGTTTGGGTATGTGATTAGAGTGTTGTCTGATGCATATTAATAAGGGCTACTAAATGTCCTGTCTAGAAAGGAGATCAAACCAAAGCTGCAGATCTGAACTTTAGGGATATTCAAATCAAGTTGGAATTTTGCAGCATGTCCCTGTCTCCACAATAAGCCAAAACAAAACCCCAGATCTCAACTCTCCTGAACTTTAAGGACTCATTTCAACTGCCATTAACAGTAAGCAGGCTTTGGGATGCAATGCAGCAGCTCCTTAACAGCTCACAGCAATAGCGTACATTTTTAGATTAGAAGACCATACATTCTACCCCAGGTATGGAAAGTGCCCATCACACTCTGGGTGCTACCACAATCTTAGGCCTGGTCTACACTAGAAAATTAGGTCAGTATAACCATGATGCTCAGGGGTGTGCAAGATCCACACCCCTAAGTGGTGGAGTTAAAACAACCTAAGTCCCCATGTAGACAGTGCTAGGTCAATGGAAGAATTCTTCTGTCAGTTTAGCTACCGTCTCTTGGGGAGGTGGATTACCTATGCTGATGGAAGAATCTCTCCCATTGGCATAGGTAGTGTCTACATTGAAGCACTACATCAGTGCAACTGCAGTGGTGCAGCTGTGATGCATAGTGTTTTAAGTCTAGACAAGCTCTCAATAATAAAAGTGAAGACGACCACTTTCTCTAAATGGAACTGTGAAGTGACTTTGCCAGGGCACCAGGGCCAATATTCCATTCCACATTCTCAGGAAAAAGTCACTGAATCTTTATTAATCAAAAGTGATCAGGAACTTGGGTCTACCTACTGCATAGAAGATAGCACCTATCATCACAAAGTAGGGTGACCAGATGTCCCGATTTTATTGGGACAGTCCCAATTTTGTGGTCTTTTTCTTATATAGGCTCCTATTACCCCCCCACCCCTGTCCTGATTTTTCACACTTGCTGTCTGGTCACCCTATCACAAAGAGCCCACTGAAACCATGCTGGGGCACTTCTTTAGTAGTATAGACTCAGAAAACAGAGTGCCACCATCTGAACCGGCAATACCACTCCAAAGAGAGCTTGAGTTTTCCTATTCAAGCTTTGACCCTGTCTAGTCAGTGATATCACAAAGTCCCAGCTCATGATGATATGGCTGCAGACAGATTTTTAAATGACAGCTTTTGGTTACTAGTATGATTGTTGACTCACCATAATTTTTTTCATTTCCTGATAGTTGTTCTCTTGGTTGAGGGTAAAGACAGTCATGTCTGATAGTAGCTCATTATTTATCTCATCCTTGAAATATACTGTAACTTTGACAGAGCTCTGTGCTCTGTGTACTTGAACAGTTATTGTCTCATATTCTCCCACATGTACCACATTTGGTGCAGTAATAAGAAATCTAAAACCAGATAGAATAGACTGTTTACTGACTTATGTGGATTTTTTTAAAGACACTAAAAAAGCACCCATCAAGTGCAAACTTTTCAAAAGACACTAAATAAACAGACTTCTTAATTCCCCCAGATCAAACCAACCCAGCAACAACATAAATACAAGAGAAATCAATCAACTCCTTCCCCACAATTCTCAGCCACCCTGAATCACCATAACCAGTCCTACCCCAAATTCATCTCACATACAAAGGGGGAAAGGGTGGACCTTGTTGGCGAATAATGACTACCAATGGCCAGTTTAATAGAGAGCAAGATTAGACAGGCTCACGCCTACATATCTGGAAGTAATACCAGGCAGTGCATTAATAACATTATATAAATGTGTGTATTTTATACTTGAAAACATGTATCTTCAACTGATGGTACCAATACCTCCCCTATACTATCCATTCCTCCAAATGCTTCCAAATGTCAACAGCTATCACTTCCATCTTATATATGTTGAGTTATAGATAGTTCATCTTCATCCAGATGCCTGTCTCCCTAAAAAACTAGCAATACAAGACTATAGAATCTGGGTTTCATGAGAAGGCGATAGGGAGTTGAGTGTCAGCCAGCTATGCTTTCTGTCCCATGGCATTTGTCATTAAGCAGAAAACTAATAAGCAATATACTTACGATGGCGCTTGTTCTGCATTGCGCAAGAATGCACAAATGCTCAGCACAAATACCAGCCTTTCCATCAAAAACCTTTGCAATATAAATGTCCTTGCTGCAAAAAAGATCTATCCGAAGAACATTAACAACCTCCCTTTGAGATGGCGGTGGTTAGAATGGGGCTGACCACAGATTACATCAGTTATCAGTCTCTATCCTGGGTTACTCATTAATAACCCTCAATATTATGCAATCAATAGTGACTGAAGGTCCCAAAAATGTAAAAACATAGCCCAGGGATGCGCATTCTAGAGCTAATCAAGACTTTGCATGTTATTATTCAGCCTCCGTTGCCCAGATTCTTTGCAGCTGCAATATTTTCAAATGTTAGTCATTTAAAATCATGTGTAGGGAAGTTCTTATAGTATGATGCCTACTTTAATAGTGTAAGTTCTGAAAATGCTATCCTTAAAACCAGTTTCATGAAAAAGATGGCATGACAAAAACAATTGCAATAAGCCAATTCTTCATTCTGAGTGGGGAATAAAACAAACGGTGCTTTTTTCTATCTGACTGTAACTTTGTTCTAGTAAGAAAGTTTCTTTTCTGTGTGTTTAAACACTGATTGAATTTAGTGATTATGAAAACATGAGAAATACTGACTACAGCCAAATATAGCCTGGGCAGGCACTCAGCAAAGTTCACAATGGAACTCCTCCAATGCAACTCCGTCCTGGCCTGCAATACTCAAACTATCACACTCGGGACTTATCCTGAGCAAAGCCTGAGGGTTGCATTGAACCATACCAGATTATGTGCTGGGTTTGTGTTGTGGACACATGCGTACTGCAGGCATGAATTAAAGACATCCAGTCAGTTGGATCTGGTCACACTTTACGGATGTCCTGGAGGCCCACATCCTCTTTTCTCTCATCTTGTTTCAGTCTCTTTTCTCCAAAATCTGGTCAATTGTTATCAGGGCACAGTTCAATTTCCTTGACAGGACAGTGACCGTTAGAGAGATTAGCAGACATGCCACTAAGGCAGTGGTTTTCAACCAGGGGTTCATCAACCAGGTCTTCCAGGGGGTACATCAACTCATCTAGATATTTGCCTAGTTTTACAACAGGTTACATTAAAAAGCCCTAGCCAAGTCAGTACAAACTAAAATTTCATACAGACAATGACTTGTTTATACTGCTCTATATACTATACACTGAAATGTAAATACAATATTTACTTTCCAATTGATTTATTTTATAATTATATGGTAAAAAGAAGAAAGTAAACAATTTTTCAGTAATAGTGTGCAGTGGCACTTTTGTATTTATATGTCTGATGTGTAAGCAAGTAGTTTTTAAGTGAGGTAAAACTTGGGGTACAGAAGACAGTTAGACTCCTGAAAGGGGTACAATAGTCTGGAAAGGTTGAACTGCAATAAGGTACGTGAATAACCTTGAAGAATGGTTCAAAATTAAAACGTGTCTAAAGAGCTCAATAAACACAGTTCTCTGATCCCAGTGCCACCCCTTCCCTTCACTTTCTACATGCTGTTTGGAGATGAAGTGGCCAGTTTCTTTATGTGATAACGGTCACTTCTCTGATTTTAATTAGGTGACACATTACAAAACATCCTGCTTCTTTTCTTTCTTCATTTTCATGTCAAGGCCTTTTTCAATGTATGTTCAGTGTTAAGATTTATCTACAGAGAGTTAGGTTTTTATTGCTTGTTTATATCTGTAGGAGACCAGAAACACAGCCCATTTAACTAATGGCCTTCTCAGCTTCTTGATTTTATTACAAGGGGCTAATGTATCCTGTGTGTTCAGAGACAGCATCATGAAAAGATGCATTGAGAGAAATGGCCCCTTACACATTCTTATGAAAACAAATTAATTTCAAAATTAAAGCAAAATCAAATCAAGCCACGTATTCCTAGCTTTGGTCAGTTGTTTCTATCCCAAAACAGACAAGAAGCCCATTTTCATTGTCTGGTCTAAGGCACATATGAACCCAGGCTTCTAGAGGTGAAAGGTGAGTATAGCAATGCTAATGCGAGCCCTCTGCTTCAGCTCTTTAGAATGGGAGAGAGTGATAGCAATAATACTGAGCTCTCATATAGTGCTTTTCATTTTCGATCTCAAAGCACTTGACAAACCAAGGTCCTTGGGCCATTGTCCCTGTTTTACAGATGAGGAAACTGAGGCAGAGAGATCATAGAATATCAGGGATCTCAAGAGGGTCATCTAGTCCAACCCACTGCTCAAAGCAGGACCAAGCCCCAGACAGATTTTTGCCCCGATCCCTAAATGGCCCCCTCAAGGATTGAACTCACAACCTTGGGTTTAGCAGGCCAATGCTCAAACCACAGAGCTACCCCTCAGGTGAAGTGACTTGTCCAAGATCACCCAGCAGGTCAGCGGTACAGCTGAGCATAGACTCTGGGTCACCTGTCTCCCACTAAGTAACAATAAAAATAAAGCTTTGATTCATTTATTTGTTTCAACTATTTAGACACAAAAGTCCTCATGTTAGTGATCCATCTTTAAGATGGTCCAAGAATAGTTTCTAAAGGTTTTCTATAAAATTTATTGCAACAGCCTCCACCCTCTTCTGTGTGGATCATTGGCAGGGATTGAATCAGTGCCCGCTAGTTAGTTACAAAGCAGATATTTACCACTTGAGCTGAAGGACTAAGAGCTAGAGTCACAAAAGTACTTAGCACAGGCGTCGACTTCTAGTTTTCCCCACGGATGCTCCGCCCCCACTCCACCCCTTCCCCCTAGGCCCCGCCGTCACCCCTCCTCTTCTCGCACCCACTCTGCCCCCTCCCCGAGGCCAGGCCCTCACTCTGCCTCTTCCTGCCCCTCCCTGCTCCACCCCCTCCCTGAGGCCCTTGCTTGCCCGCCGCTTTCCCCCAAACCCTTCCCCAAGCCACCAAACAGCTGTTTGGGGGCATGGCCAAAGAGCTGTTTGGTCATGCTCCTGATTAGCTCATCGGGGCACCACCAAACAGCTGATCAGCAGTGGCGCCACTGAACAGCTGTGGCCAGTGGGTGCTGAGCACCCACTATTTTTTTTCTGTGGATGCTCCAGCCCCAGAGCACCCATGGAGTCAGTGCCTTTGGTACTTAGGCACTTAAACCCCAGACTTACACACCTAAGTCTCAGTTTTAGGCTCCACTGCACTTCACAAAACTCCATATGACAACTGTAGCACCTGAAAGCACTTGGCGCCCTAAGCTTTTTCAGAAGAAGTTCCCTAGGCACCTATGTTTCTGCCTGCGGGCCTGCACACCACTACCTCCCACTAGATGTTCAGACGCCAGTCTCCTGCCTAAGCCACAGAGCGATTCATGAGCCAGGGAGGATGGTTGTTCAGCCAGCTAAGTTGTGTGCAGGGCCTGATCTGGTAGGCCTGCTCGGAGGCCACCTACGAGTTGGGGCCCCTCAAGCAAGTTCACAGAAAATAGTCGAGGAGAGGGAGGAAGGCTTTTAGCCCAATGGTTAGTTACCCAAATGGGATGTAGGAAACCACCACTTCAAATCCCCACCACTGCCCGAGGGTGGGGCGGGTGGAAGGGATTTGAACAGGGCTCAGCCACCTGACTGGAGTGCGTTCTACCCACTGAGCTATAGAACATCCTGATGTAGGGCTCCCTTTGTCTCTCCTGAGGAAGCTGTTCCACTGTAAATAAACAAGGAGTCATCAGCCCAGCTCTGTCTCCCACTGCCCAGGTGAGTGCCCTGACCCTAGGCTACAGTGTCAGTCTCATGCTTCCTTTCTCACCCAAATGATTCTTCAAGCTGTCGCACTGTGAACAACCACCCCCCTCCATGCAAATAAATAAATAAAATAAAATGCCTTAGGCGACTAACTCCAAAGCGGGCTCCTGGCTCCGGATTGCTAGCAGAGCTCGGGGTCTCCCTAGAGCCTGGATTTAGGCTCCTATCTCCGTGAGAGCATCGGGGCTTAGCCCACAGCACCAAGCATGCTGGCTTTTGTGAATGGTATTGGAAGGGGCCTCTCTCTCCCATTCATTGTATAGGGAGCCCAGCTGTGTAATGCAGGTTTTGTGAATTCCTGTGACTTTCCAGGCAGCTGAAAGTTAAGTGTTGTGACACTCAGCAGCATCACACCTAAGTACCTTTGTGACGCTAACCCTAAGTCCATTAACTAGGAGCAGTAACACAAGTTTCTGCCTGTGACTCAGCCTCAGGAAGGGACAGAGACACCCTTGGCCATGGCATTGAACCAGTCACTGTAATTCCAGGACCCCATCCTACAAAGCGGAGAGCACATCTCCTGAGAGGCTGAGCACCCTCATCTCCTATTGAAAACCATGGGAGTTGGGTGCAATCAGTACCATACAGGGTTGGACACACTGATGTCATTTAAATCCACAGAAGTAATTAACACCTAGCTGTTCGTGCTGTTACCAGTTCTTTATTAAAGGCAATACAGAAGCATTAGCTAAAACCACCATCAGGTCTAATTTCAGGAGCCCTTTCCCGGAACGCTGACTCGTAAACATGGTTTTATTGACAGAAGAAAAGGGAAAATTGCCCATCTGATTCACTGACAACTGAAAACAAGAAGTGAGCCCATGAGAACGGCCCAGATTTTCTAGTGATAAACTGCCCTTTGGCATATAACATTTAAGTCTGATCCTTAATTATTAACATCATATGCCTGGAACAGGTATTAAAAGGCAGTTGTCTAAGAATTTGTAGGTTGTATTTATATTCAAAGTGAGGCCGTGATACTTACAATCAGAACTACCACTACTGTCCCACGTCCATTTCTGCAAAATTTGCTCTGTTGGGAGGGACTGAGAATTTCCATCCCCTAGTCCCCCCTTGTAGTGGCCCATTCCAAACTCACCCAGCTCCTCCATCCCACGCTACCCATGAAATTTGCTCTACAGTGGTCAACAACTCCACACTCTCATTAAACTATAATCCAATAAGTTAAATCATTTAAAATGAAAAGTCTTCCTGATACACTAACTGATGGTGCCACAAGAGCAGTAGGTGCCTCAGTCCAAGGCAAGCGGGAAAGGATCATCTTGCTAAAGTTGGGAGCTGGCACAACCCTCCTACACTTCCATCCATTTATAGAATCTTGCAACAGAAAAGCTTCAAAAACAGACGCCAATGAGAAACTGCTGAACTTGAATTAATATGCAAACTAGATACCATCAATTTAGGCTTGAATAGAGACTGGGAATGGCTGAGCCATTACACACATTGAATCTATTTCTCCATGTTAAGTATCCTCACACCTTCTTGTCAAACTGTCTGAAATGGGTCATCGTGATTATCACTACAAAAGTTTTTTTTCTCCTGCTGACAACAGTTCATCTTAATTAATTAGCCTCTTAGAGTTGGTAGGGCAACTCCCACCTTTTCATGTTCTCTGTATGTGTATCTATATCTCCTTACCATATGTTCCATTCTATGCATCCGATGAAGTGGGCCGTAGCCCATGAAAGCTTATGCTCAAATAAATTTGTTAGTCTCTAAGGTGCCACAAGTACTCCTGTTCTTTTTGTGTACACAGACTAACACGGCTGCTACTCTGAAACTGAAACTATTCCGTTTCTCGCAATGCAGCTAACTGACATTAATGAATAAATATAGCAGAATGGGGAGTGTTCCAACTGCTGCCAGACTTTCCAGCAGAATCCAAAAGCACAGGCCTGGAGCCCCAGGCTACCACACAAGTTTTAATTGTCTCTATACACAAGTAGATGGGGCACTTGCATACAGAACACTGTCAAAACTTTACTATTTATGGTTATATCATATACAGAAAGCCAGTGCCAGATTAAACACAGGCCAACAGTAGGGGAAGGCCCCTCCATATAGCAGGAATCTAGGTTCACCCTCCTTCTGTTCTCTCCCAGCTGGGTAGACTGTGGATGGTGTAGATGAGAGTGTGAAGAAATGGCATTTGCAGAGGGGCAGCACAGCTGGTGTATATGCTGCTTCTCATCAAGACCAGCTTCTCTCAGGAAAAGCCCACTTCGGAACACAAACTCTGTTGAAATTTCCTTACAAAAACTCTTCATCCCTTAGACTGCCAAGCACGACTCAACTTCTCTTCAGCTCCCCAGCTCCCCTGTCCCCCCAATCACACGCCTCCCGCTCCTCTTCCATGAAGTGAGGCCTCTCCAATCACCCGACCCACCCAGCCACATTTCCTGCTGCTCACCTCCTTCTGGTTCTTTACCCAGTCTGAGCACTGGACAGGGCCTGCCCTCTGCCAGCCGGCTGGCTCCTGAGTCAAGGAATTAGGCCACATTGAGAGCTCAGGATGGGGGTCCGGAGGAGTGTATCTGGCCCTAGGGAGATAGGCATTATCTTTATCATTTGCTTTAACTTTCAAGGCCTTTGTTACATTTCAGAAACATGCTTCGTTTGGGACTCGTAATATATTTACTTACTAATTATCAGTTAGATTGTGACCCAATCACTAGCTCGGGAAAGGGGGCAGGTGGCGGGCTGCATGTAGTTACATTATTGCAGGAAAAGCTGCAGGAAAGAATTGAGGCTGAAAGAATTGAGAGAGTTGAAGTTCCTTCCCCACTTCTCCCTGCTCTGAGGCGTAAAGTAAGTTACCTCAACCCTGTTCAGGGTACAGCTTCTCTCTGCTAGCCAGTGTGTCAGGGAACAGAGCCACAGTCCCACACACTTGGTTGTGTAGAGGGGTAGAGGCCCCCTACATACCCTTTTGGTCTTAGTAATGGCAAGACTGCTGAAGCAGGATAGTTTGACTTGCTCATGCTTTTCTTCTATAAAACTCTCTCAAGAGTTCTTTGGACTGGATTAGTTCTTATCACATACATACAGTGTTACACATACCTGCAGATCAGTTTCTCTTAGCAATGTTTAAGACAGCTGCTAAGTATTAGACAGGATGCATTTTAGCAAATCAACTTTCTTAAAAAAAAAAAGGGACAGTACCTGGACTGAGATCTGCAAACATTTTTTTCTAAGCAACATATTGGATTGGTCCAGTGAATTTATGCCAATGAGGAATCACTTTATACTTGTTGAAACTGGGCACTGCTGGTAGATGACTGCAGAAGAAAAACAATCCTCAATATCAAAGATAAGTTTTTAGACTAGAATGCTCATGAAATAGGTAATGGGACACAGAGGCAACACTTTTAAACCTGGCAGCCTAAAGTAAGGCTCCTAAATCCTCATTTAGGCATTTAAATAGAAGTGGCCTGGCCCCCTGATGTCAGTAGATTTAAGAGCCCAGCTATAGGCACCCAGGTTTGAAAGTTTGGGGCCAGAGCCTTTCACCTAAAGGTCACCAAGTCAAATTCTGTCCACCTCAGTCATGACTGAAAGTTATTAATAGCTGATGGCTGCTTAGGATCCTACATGGTGAGGAAGCATGGACCGGCAAGCTGGGAGTTAGGCAACCCAGGTTCAATTTCCTCCTCCACCACAGACTTCCTGTGTGACTTTAGTCTCTCTGTGGCTCAGTTCTCCATCTGTAAAATGAGATAGCCCTTCCCTGCCTCACAGGTGGGATTGGAAGTTTGTGGTTGCACTGACTGAGGTGCTGCACTTTACAACTATTTTTGATTTTAAGGGATAAGGTGAACTAACGGAACCCACTGAAAGCCTGATATTCAACTCCAGTCCCCTGCCAGTCACTCAGCCCTTCTCTGAAGTTGCCAGTCACTGCAGCACACTGTGGAGCCTGGGGTTAACAGAAAGTTCACTAACATTGAGAGAGTGGAATATACATCCTGTGAACCAAAGGAAATTAAAAACAGTCATATATGTTTGTTGTGGGGAGAGAAAAACATTTCACTCTGCTCTAAATTAAAGCAAGCGAGGGAATGGCTGTGCAGGTTTTGTAGCAGCTGCCAACTTTAGAATTCCCAGATTACAGTGGAGATAAATAGATATAGTTAGCTTTCTTCAGCTCAGAAATTTACTGTGACCTCTCCTGTCTTCACTAATCCCTCGGCAGGCTTCCACATTCCCCAGCCAGCAGTCAACAAGGAGGAAGAGAGGGCATGAAGAAATTATTCCACTGCCTTTTGGAAAACAGAGAGTTGACCCTAAGGGGACACAAAGGCTTTGCTGAAACCTGGCAAGAGATGTCTCAAGGAGACCCCCCAAAGAACTGAGATTGATCTGGGTCCACACTTCCCCAGTCATTCCCATTTTGACTATGTAATGCTGAGACTAACTGGCCCCTGGTCACCATTACATCAGTTTCTTCAAGGCCTATGGAATCCTTAAATCAAAGCACACTGAGCAGTAAGTGCTATCATTTCCATCTTGGAGCCAATTTGTATTATAGGAAAATAGCAACAATTCATGCCAACGAAAGTTCTCCAGAGATGCTGGGCTCATGTTCTCCTGGGACTGTGGTTTGGCAGCAGAATCTGGGCAAGCTAAAGTCTGGAGAACCGAAAAGCTCTCTCATACTGCATGAGCAAGGAAGAGGCTAATGTGGGATCTAATGAAAACACAGAAGTAGAACATGCAAAGCCTACTGAGATTTTTCGGAAGAGATTGGTGTTCCTCTATGGGCACTTGTAAGTCAAGACTCAAGTGATCTCTGTACCACTGATATCAAAGATCAGCAATCATGCAATTATAGGGTGAGCTCCATCACTAACTGGAGCAAGACACCAATACTAATGGGTCACTTCGCACTCTGTCCAGAGCATAGGGAAGGAAGAAAAATAATGATCAGTACCCCCATACCCAGTCCCCTGCCCCTTCAAGGATAACTTAATTAGTTCTGCCAATTTAAAATGAGATAGATTTGATAAATTATGCAGGTCAGCCAGTGTTTAAAGTAACAAGTTGCCAGCCCCTAAAAGAAGAAATGGTGGACTCAGCTGGCACGGCCCAAAATGTACTGTCGGATCATGTCAAAAGATTGCTTTATTTCCAATCTTCATTATTTGGTGGGAGGTCATAGTATCGTTGTCTGGGCAGGCTTATTTGGATATAGAATAATGTTTGTTTGTATAGTTGTGACAAACAGCTGTTTAGTTTGGAGTCCGTCACTATGCCCCTGAAACACATGAGCTCACACTTCAGACCTTTTCATGGATCACTCTTTAAAGATGATCCTAAAAGATTTTTTAAAAACTGGGTTTGTGCCGTTTTTAGCTTCCTTATGTATAAGCCAGCTCAGATGTTTCTTCTATTAAGTTTCATCCCTGCTTGATTTTTGGCATTAAGAAATATCAGGTCTCCCCTGGAGAATCTACAGGACATGTACACCTCTACCCTGATATAACGCGACCCGATATAACACGAATTCAGATATAACGCGGTAAAGCAGCGCTCCAGGGGGGTGGGGCTGCACACTCTGGCGGATCAAAGCAAGTTGGATATAACGCGGTTTCACCTATAACGCGGTAAGATTTTTTGGCTCCTGAGGACAGCGTTATATCGAGGTAGAGGTGTATATTGTTAATATCTAGAATCTTAAATTAAGAGAGGCATGTTGAACCCTTAACAAAGACATCCTTTCTCCAAAATAGAAACTGACTACTGAATTTAAATAGGGATTTGTGCACATGCATACCCCAGAAGAGGTTTATTCAATTAGAATAGAAATTCCTTCTCCTCTCAGTTGCTTAACTTTCCATCTCTGGATGGGTTTGATATTATCCTTTCATTAGCTCTCGAGTCACCATAGAATCTCCCGATCTAGATAGCACAGGAATTTCTAACATAACACACAAAGTTGCTTTGGAAGACCCCTTTAAAAACAAACAAACAAACAAACAAACTGACATTCCATGGAACCAACACCTGTCACTGGACATCTCTGCAACAAGGCAGCAGAAGGACTTCAACTAAAATATTTAAACTGTTGTATGTCTTCCAAAGTCAATGTTCTTTCATATTTACCTATCTGCTAAGGTTTTGCTGACCGTCATACTGATTCATTTGTTGAGCCAAAGTCCAATACACAGACACAAAACAGTCTGGGATTCAGATACAAAGTAAAAATTAAATAGTGAACCTCCACTGAATGAGACAGGCACTTTTTCTTGAACGTCTGCTATCTCTTCTTCCAATAACTTCATTTTCACTTCATGGTCTTTCATTGTGTTTTGCATGATAGCTATGGCTTTCTGTTCTTCAGCTTGAAGATCTTCCAAAAGCACTTTGTTCTCATCCAGCAAGAACTGAATAAGCTCACTAAACTGGGCTTCAATTTTCTCCTTTCGTGATTACCTCAAGCTCTACGTACACTTCTTTTACAGGAAACACCTCATATGTTTCCCGCAGAAGAAACCCCCGTTGTTTGAAGAAGCACTGTCTCATTGCTGCTTAATCCTGTCAATTTCAAATTTATTTGCTTTTCAATAGACTATTCAAAAGAGACAATATGGCTCTGCTCCTTTGGCCTGTTCCGAACACCTTTTCAAAATGAGAGTAAGAGACAGGCAAAATCCCCTGTGCATAAACAGAACAAGAACCCCCAAGCTTAGTAGCCATATATTGTACCTATCTAATAAAGGACACCTAACCCAGAGTTCTAGAAGGCGTCTGACTTGGGGTGTAAGTGAAGAAAAACCTAAACATTGTACTAAGTTATTTCCTTTCTGGTGGTCTCAGATGGAGAGCAAGACAATGGCCCATTGGGCAGTATTGGCACAGGATACTGTGAGGTGCAGAAGCTGAAGGATGTCAGGCAGAGCTCATGGACCACAAAAGGAGAGGTCAGGTAGACTCTCTTTCAGAAGAAAGACAATGTAGACCTGGCTTCAGACTATAAAGCTATGTCAGTATAACTATATCGCTCAGGAATGTGAAAAATCCACACCCGAGTATTGTAGTTAAACTGACCTTAACCCCCTGTGTAGACAGCACTATGTCGACAGGAGAGCTTCTCCCATTAATATAGCTACTGCTCCTTGGGGAGGTGGATTAAGGTGTCTTCAGCTAAGCGCTGCAGTTGCGCTGATGCAGCATTTTAAGTGTAGAAATGCCCTGTGTGTGTAAACTGGAGGTCTTAAATACATATGGTCCTGAAAGGGACACACTAAAGAATTCTTGTCCCAGGTCACCATGAACCAACTGACTAGCTGAATCTTGTATTGCTTTGTGATAGCTGGAGATGCTGATAGAGATCATACAGGTAATGGCATCAATCACTGCCTTCACAAGCCTGGCTATCATTCTCATTTTGAAAAGGTACTGAGGGCAGGCCAAAGGAGTAGATCCACAGAGTCCATTTTAATAGAGTTCACTGAAAAGGAAAGAAATCTGAAATTGGCTAGATTCGTATTAATGACATAGAGACCAGGGTCTCATTGTGCAAGGCACTGTATATACATACACAGTAACAGACAGTCCCTACCCTCAAAAACTTATAGTCTGAACAGATGTGACAGCGAAAGGGTGGGGAGAAAGGAAATATTACTATTCTTATTTTACAGAGAAGAGATTCTCACTGGTTTTCCTCTGGAAAAACTGGCCTTTTCCTCCACATTATTTCTTTTGCACGCTACCCTTCCTAAGCAGCTTTGCTGAGGAGAATATACATACTTTTAAAAAGGGAAAAGCAAGTACAACCCATTTACCTGTGAGCCCTGGATTCCCAGCATACCACAGAGACAGACACCTGGTCAGTTTAAGAATACAACTTCAGTTCTTCATTATGCTTTCCACACTTTTGGTGACCCACATTATTTTGCTGAGGAAGGGAGGCCTTGAACTTTGTGATTGCTCCCACTAGGTTTGCCACCAAGAAATTCTTAGGGAAACTGGGATCTGGGAAAACCTGTCAAAACAATCAGTGACGTGAGGGTTAAAATGTGGGGATTCATCCTTTCAGTTGGGATATTTACAATACTGTGCACAGTAAGGTTGAGCTTTAATACTTATGTAACCCTTCTGCCCCTCTGAGTTGGCAGCAACAAGGGCCGGGTTCAGTATCTAGGGGTTCCATTTCAATAACGCAATGCAAAACCGGCTCGAGCCCCCACCCAGTGACCTGGGACAATTACCCCGGGCGCCTCTAGGAGGCAATACTTCCCCTCTCGCAAGCACGGAGTCTGAGTGTAGCAAAAGCCTTTTAATAAAGGAGGGAAACAATGCGGCATTATGTTGGGGAAACACCACAAACAGGATTCATAACACAAACCACGAGCAAAAGACCCACCTCCAAGTAAGTTTGGCAGTGTCCTTTTCCCCTCAGGGTCTTAAGTCCAAACACCCCAAAGTCCAACAACCCCAAAGTCTCTGTCCCTGGTCAGTGCCGCCCCAGAGTTCAAAAGTTTATCTGCAAAGTTTTACCCCCCCAGCCTGGGCGGAAATGGGGGGGGGCACACGGGATGTTAAGGAGGCACCTTACATGGTCCGAGGCCGACTGCCCCACCTCTCCATGGAGTTCTGCTGCAGCCTTTACCACAAATGGCTCCGCTCTACCAGCCGCGCCGCGTCGCTCCGCTCTGCTCCTCCAGCCGTCCCCGCAAACTGCTCCCCGTTCCGTGGGCCGCGCCAACCGTCCTACAAACTGCTCAGCTCTGCCAGCCGCTCCACTCCACCAGCCGTCCCATGAACCACTCCAGCTGCCCCCGCAAATGGCTCAGCTCTGCTCTGCGCTGCTCCACTCGCTGTTCCATGGGCCGCTCCAACCATCCCACAAACTGCTCGGCTCTGCCAGCTGCTTAGCAATATATCTTCAGGCTCCCCCACTGGTTAACAGAGCACTCAGTGATCTCAGCTCAGCAATTTTAGCTCTTTTAGTGATTTCAGCTTGTAATAGGGGAACCCCAATGCTGGTGCACCATTGGCCCAAAGTGAATTCAGTTCAGCAACTTCTATCTAGACTCCTAATGGAAGCAAACTTAGCTCTGCTATTCAACAGTGGAGAGACGGGGTAGTGTAATTGGTGTTCCAGGCCCTCAAAAGGGGCCCATACCATCAGGTACACATACCTGTCCCCAACCTCTCTCAATTCACTGGGTTTTGTAACCCATGCCGCTTGTCTAGCGAATGCTACTTAGTTACTGGTGAGTCCCTCTGTCATACAACAGTTCCACTGGCCCGGATTCACAGAATCAGGGTAACAACACTTTATTCTTCCTGCCCCAATAACAGAGAAACTGGGGATCCCACAACAGCCAAAGTAACCACTTTCAGTTGTTGTTGTCCCAGGTTAGGCGAGTGGGCGTGCCTATGCAAACAAGATCAGCCCCTGAAGTTCTTTTCCACCCTCGCCATAATTCACCACCAGATGTCAGGGTAGAGCTTATCCTGACTCTGCTTACACTTATGTTCATCAGCTCCCTGCAATAAAAACAGAGGTTTATGCTGTGATTTCTCAAGATCCTACAAAATGGCAGAGATTAGTGACATTTTTAAAAGACAACATAGATTAGCTCAAGTGGGCAGACTGAATGTTCCCACCAGAGCTTGTCCAGAAAAGAAAAAGATTCCTACTGGCTAGAGGCAGATCTGTGAGGCAGGGCATCCATGTAGCTACTGGTTGGGGGAAGTGCAACATCCTTGTTGTAACCACACATTCATTTCCACATACTAAAAGCACAGGTAACTACCTTGGCTGCTACCTGCTGTCTCATCAATATGTAATGCTCTTCCAGCCTTGCTGAGGGTTACTTTGCATGCAGGGGAGGAAGGAAAACTTTTCTTCCCCTCCAACCATGTCTAGCAGCTAGGTGGGGCAGTGCCACCCTTATCTTCTGCCCAACTCCTCCGCCCCTGACTATTTTGTTGTCTGCTTCTCTTCTTCTGACTATCTGTGGGTGGGTGAATACACAATGGCAGCTGTTAGGACAATTTGCATGAAGTTAAAACTGAAATGTTCAGCGAAGTCCTCCCTTGTTCCCACCCAACAAAGCTCTTACAGAAAGGAGAAAATTGCAGATGCAAAAAAGGGGGTATTAAACAAGGATTTTTACTGCATTCTGCACTGTTCAAATTTGTTATAAACAGCTAATAGATTATAATCACATTTGGAATATCTGCACTGATCAATCAGAAGCTGTCCCCATTTTGGTCCCTCTGTCTTCATTTCCAGGGAGGGAAACCAAAAGGGAAAGATGGAATGGAGAAGGAAGGTAATTGGAGAAGTAAATCATTTTTTTCTTGTAAATTATAACCTGTTTAGTTGTAACATATTTGAACATGAAGAGTTTGCAACACTGCTGCATCATCTCACCAGGATACAACCACAGCCAGCAGGTAACCACTGCAGTAATGTGAAACTGAATTTATTTTATAGTAATTCAGTCGGATGGTTATTTGCCAGATCTTGTACTGTTCTATACTTTCTACAGAAGTCTAGCTGCAGCTATAAGATTTTAAAGCAGCTATTTGGTTTGAGGAACACGTTTCCTAGTATCATCAAGGATCACATTAAGCAGCCAGAGCAGTACCCAGCACAGACTTGGCAATCACAGCACAAACCAATTGACTTCTGCACTGTCAACCCAACATTGAAAAAACTGCCCCCAACTAGGATGACCAGACGTCCCGATTTTATCGGGACTGTCCCGATATTTGCTTGTTTGTCCCGCGTACCGACCGATGTGCGGTCGGGACGCTGGACAAACAAGCAATTTTGCCCTCCCTGGAGGGCTCTAGCCCCCACCACCCCCGACTCCACCCCCTCCTTCCCCCATTGGCTCCCTCCCCAAATCCCCGCCCTGGCCCCGCCTCTTACCCAAGCACGTGGCATTCCTCCTCCCTCCCAGGCTTGTTGCTGTAATGGCGGCAAGCCTGGAGGGAGGGGGTGGTGGCTGGCTTCCAGTTTCTGGAGCTGGTGAGTAGGGGCACCGGGCGAGCAGGGGGGCTGGCAAGGGGGCTGCTCCCCCAGGAGGGCGACGGGGGGGCTCTGGACCCTGGCAGGGGAGAGCGGCTCGGGGCCGCACAAGTGGCCATGTAAAGTTTATCGGCTCGGGGTGGACCCCGGCCGGCTCCTTGCCCCTGTAGGGGGGTAGCGTCCACCCCTTCCCCCTCCCCCTGGCTCCTCAGCTGAGCCCCCCCATCGCCCTCCTGCGGGAGCAGCCCCTTTGCCAGCCCCCCTTGTCCGTCCGGTGCCCCTACTCACCAGCTCCAGGAACTGGAAGCCGGCCACCACCCCCTCCCTCCAGGCTTGCGCCGGCATTCCAGCTGCAAGCCTGGAGGGAGGAGGAATGCCGCTCAGCTGAGGAGCCAGGACGAGGGGGGAGGGGGGACTCGGCTCCTTACCTGGCCTGCGGCAGCTGGCAACACATGCTGGTGCGGGGCAGGGATGCTACCCCCCTACAGGGCAGGGCGAGGAGCCGGCCGGGGTCCCCCCCCCAGCCGATAAACTTTATGTGGCACTCGCATGGCCCTAAGCCGCTCTCCCCCGCTGCTGCCGGGGTCCGGAGCCCCGTGCCTCTAGCTCCAGCGGCTCCTTCCCCGCGGGGCGGTGGGACGTGCCGCATGTGCCCGGGGCCCTGAGGGGGGGTGCGGCCGCGGCGCGGCCAGGGTCTGCTAATTCCCCCGGCACCTGCAAAACGGCTTTTTTTTTTTTGTTCCCCCCCCCGCGTCCCGATATTTCCTGTCAGTGATCTGGTCACCCTACCCCCAACCAACCAATACAAATCATCCAAAGAAGAGACTGTGTCTGCTCCCTATTCATCCCAATGGAATAAGAGCACCTGGGGCCAGTTTAGACTCCAGAATGGAATCTTGGCTTACTTGATTTTCCAAGGCCCCATATTCACTACACAATTAGCTATTTTCAGACATGGTTCTGTGCAAACCACATTGATTTATTGACTGTGGGGACACAAACAGGCAAGAACCTCGCAGATACAAAGACCATTTTCCATTTAGTCCTCAATCTGAAGGGGTATATAAGACACACATACAGGCCCTGCATGTGCGTAATTTCACCCAGGTAAGTAGTGCCAGTTTCCCAGGTGCTTGTGTTAAAGATCAGACCCCTTTCAGTCACCTCCAGGCTGTAAGAGTAAATTAAAGCCCCACCCTGAGGCTTTGAGAGCAGAAGGAGAGCTTCAGAGAGATGAGATGCTAATTATTGGAGGTGGGGAGAAGCTTCTGGTTGGGGGAGTTTGCAGATCCCAACTGTGGCAATCTGTACCCCAAAGCAGCACCCTGGAATCCCCATATTCACTGCTGTCATATAATTATGATATATTTCATACAAAGCAGGCCAAGTAAGATATCATACGAGAGGTCATGACCTGTTGAAACCCATTGTTCTGTCAGATTATGCACATCATTAGTGTGTATGAAGTTATGAGATTTTGCTGTATGGTTGTTACTGAAATGTGTCGTCATTCTGAGAGTCTCTAATGACAGTTTTCCAGTGACAATGACAAATGAGGTGACTAACAGGACCTGGAGGGGTTTGCTGCATGTCACTAGCAAGGCATTGTGAGAGACAGCCCAGGCTGGAGAGTTAAAGGGGCACAGTGGTATCCCGGTTCCAGGTTGTACCCTGGGGATCTCGTCATACCAACCTTTGGGGGTGTTTGGTTAGAGCTCATCTCAGTCTCTCCCTGCTCTCCCTCAGAGGAAGGCCTTAGTGGCAGGTTGGGCTCTTTGAAGAAGCCCCAGGAGCTAATTAAGGAGAAGGTGACCACGCAGGGCAGGAGCACCCCGCGGATAGGAGGCTCACCTGGCGGCAGGGGGACAGGGAAAGCCGGTCCAGTCCTTCCATGTCTCTGCCCTGCATGCAGAGGCAGCAGAAGTTGTGGCCATAGGGCAGGATGACAGGGTCAGCGAAGGACTCCAGGCAGACAAGGGCGCTGCAGCTCACTGTGCAGGGATGCGCTGGAAGAGGCAGCGGCCATGGCACGGGGCTTAGACGCTGCCGCGCTTTCGGAGCCGCTCTCTACCCCATGTGTGGGGATGGATGAGGGGCTGGGCAGCCTCAGTTAGGAGAAAACAAGCGGTGATTCCCAGCCCTGGGAAATCCTCAGTAAAGCATGGGCAGGGTGGGCTCCTGCCCTGGGGCCATTGTTAGCTCCCTGCAGATCAGCTCCCAAGGGTCACTTGTGCAGTGGAGCTGCCTCCATCCCTTCCTCCAGCCCAGGCCCTGCTGATGTCTGGTAGCAAGGGGAGTAGGCTGGAACTGTCAAGCCATCAATCAGAGCCCCTCGCTGTAGGGTCAGGCGAGAAACAGCACCGATCACCTAAGTGGAAGTTATAGTTTCACTGATTGCTTTGTGTTAGCAGTTGAATGGGGCCTCACTAGGCCTTAAATGATCCCCTCTGAGCTTTGGTTGTTACAGCCGTGAAATGAGGGTGAAACCCACCCCCGTACAGCGCGGAGCCTCTGTAAAGGGCTAGGGAGAGAGCTGTACATCGGTTAATGCAGCACTCCACGCTATTGTTAACTTTTAAAGTATCAGCCTTTTGGTGTTTAACTAAACATGGTGCATGTAAAAGAATAATTCAGAAAAAGCCACGTTAAAAGAAATATTTTTTATGGCATCAGCTGGATCATGCACCTAGCTCCACTGTAATCAGAGCTGTGCTGATTTACATCACAGGAGGCGGTGACCCACCAAAAATACAAGAAAATCATGTTAGAAAAGGGTCGGCCATTTAAACAGCAAGTTAAATAAGTTGCAGTTAGGCCTGGTCTACAATAGTCTTGACTCGCAACCCCCCAAAGCAAGGGTTCTCACAACGACATTTTTCGTGGACTAATAATTTTTCCTAAAATAATTAACTTTATGAAAAACAAATCAATATGCACATATACATGTCCAAATCATTGTAATTTATTTATGTAGGGTTTTTTTGCAGACTCAATAATAAAAAAAAAAGTTCAGTTGTGTCTATTGTTTACTGGACCTGCACAAAACGGGAACACAGATAAGGTGCTTTGTACGTTCTTGTCTTTTTTGCTTTTTGGTTGCTTTTTTAGAAACATGCTAGTCTAGTAAGTCTGCTGCTGTGAAAAGTGATATTTATATGTTTGTTAATATCACTTTTCACAGCAGACTTATGCAAACCCGGGGACAAATTAAGCCCTGGATGGGGAAGTGGGTAGGGAGGTGGTGGGGGCCGGAGGGCGATGGGGGGTTGGATGAGGGGTTGGGGGAGGCAGTGGGGGCCAGGAGCAATGGAAGTGTGTGTATGAATGAGTGGCCAGGGGAGGCTGCCAGTGGGGGCCAGGGCGATGAGGGGGGTGAGCCCAGGACCAGAGCCTGCTGCCATGTAGCTAGGGACCAGGTCTAGAGCCCGAAGTCCCACCCGCCGCTGCCACATGGCTGAAGTCTGGGGCCAGAGGAGGCAATGGGGTGGTGAGCTTTGGGCCGGGGACTGGGGCCGGAGCCCAAAGCCCCATGGCTGGAGCCTGCCCCCCACCACCCCAGGGCTGAAGCCCAAAGCCCAAGCCCACCATCCCCGGGAAAGCCGGCTCCCCCAACGTTTGTGTTGGGGGTGGGAGGGGAGGATCCTGTTGGTGGCCCTGGGGTAGGGGCTGCTGCTTTGCCCTCCCCACCCAATCACTGCCCATGAGGCTGCAAGAAAAGCCCCTGGTGGCCACATTTGAGAAACACCGCCCTAAAGTTTCCCACCATTGGTACACTGATACAGCTCCAGTGATGTTGGCAATGGTGGGCAGGGTGCTAGTGTCTGCTTGCCTTTTTACCAGTGTGCTCTCCAGGCTTGCTCTGAGGAGAGACTTAGTCAACCTAGTGATAAAAACACTGCTGGCTTCTTCTCTACACAAGTGCTGGGAGGTGAGAAAAGAAAGCCAGCTAGGAGGCACGTGTCCCTTCCTCCTGTGTAGCAATCAACGGTCCCTCTGCACGAACAACATGCAGTTTGGAATATATGGTGAGGAGGGAAGAGAGCTTGGTCAACCAGCAGACGGGTGCTCTCAGCAGCCTGTTCCCATGCAGATTCAACTATACCAAAAGCCACATTCATTCATGACAAAACAGCAATAACTCCCCCTCCACAACCCAACTCAAGACACACGGGGAGCCCATGGTAATTCCTGCCTGTTTGAGAGAAGGTGCCAACTTTGGCCTGACATAGCAACTCTACAACTCCTTCCCCTCACTCTGAGCCTCTTTTACTTTTCTTCTGTCCTTTGTCTGTCTGTGGTTGTGGGGGGGGGAACAAGGGAGAAACCATGCAAAATCACTGCAGTTTTGTAAGTGAGAGAAAATATTCTGGCTACAACCTATTTGACAGTATTCATAGATTCTAGGATAGATTCATAGATTCTAGGACTGGAAGGGACCTCGAGAGGTCATCGAGTCCAGTCCCCTGCCCTCATGGCAGGACCAAATACTGTCTAGACCATCCCTGATAGACATTTATCTAACCTACTCTTAAATATCTCCAGAGATGGAGATTCCACAACCTCCCTAGGCAATTTATTCCAGTGTTTAACCACCCTGACAGTTAGGAAGTTTTTCCTAATGTCCAACCTAGACCTCCCTTGCTGCAGTTTAAACCCATTGCTTCTTGTTCTATCCTTAGAGGCTAAGGTGAACAAGTTTTCTCCCTCCTCCTTATGACACCCTTTTAAATACCTGAAAACTGCTATCATGTCCCCTCTCAGTCTTCTCTTTTCCAAACTAAACAAACCCAATTCTTTCAGCCTTCCTTCATAGGTCATGTTCTCAAGACCTTTAATCATTCTTGTTGCTCTTCTCTGGACCCCCTCCAATTTCTCCACATCTTTTTTGAAATGCAGTGCCCAGAACTGGACACAATACTCCAGCTGAGGCCTAACCAGAGCAGAGTAGAGCAGAAGAATGACTTCTCGTGTCTTGCTCACAACACACTTGTTAATACATCCCAGAATCATGTTTGCTTTTTTTGCAACAGCATCACACTATTGACTCATATTTAGCTTGTGGTCCACTATAACCCCTAGATCCCTTTCTGCCATACTCCTTTCTAGACAGTCTCTTCCCATTCTGTATGTGTGAAACTGATTTTTTCTTCCTAAGTGGAGCACTTTGCATTTGTCTTTGTTAAACTTCATCCTGTTTAACTCAGACCATTTCTCCAATTTGTCCAGCTCATTTTGAATTATGACCCTGTCGTCCAAAGCAGTTGCAATCCCTCCCAGTTTGGTATCATCCGCAAACTTAATAAGCGTACTTTCTATGCCAATATCTAAGTCGTTGATGAAGATATTGAACAGAGCCGGTCCCAAAACAGACCCCTGCGGTACCCCACTCGTTATGCCTTTCCAGCAGGATTGGGAACCATTAATAACAACTCTCTGAGTATGGTTATCCAGCCAGTTATGCACCCACCTTATAGTAGCCCCATCTAAATTGTATTTGCCTAGTTTATCGATAAGAATATCATGCGAGACCCTATCAAATGCCTTACTAAAGTCTAGGTATACCACATCCACAGCTTCTCCCTTATCCACAAGACTCGTTATCCTATCGAAGAAAGCTATCAGATTGGTTTGACATGATTTGTTCTTTACAAATCCATGCTGGCTTTTCCCTATCACCTTACCACCTTCCAAGTGTTTGCAGATGATTTCCTTAATTACTTGCTCCATTATCTTCCCTGGCACAGAAGTTAAACTAACTGGTCTGTAGTTTCCTGGGTTGTTTTTATTTCCCTTTTTATAGATGGGCACTATATTTGCCCTTTTCCAGTCTTCTGGAATCTCTCCCGTCTCCCATGATTTTCCAAAGATAATAGCTAGAGGCTCAGATACCTCCTCTATTAGCTCCTTGAGTATTCTAGGATGCATTTCATCAGGCCCTGGTGACTTGCAGGCATCTAACTTTTCTAAGTGATTTTTAACTTGTTCTTTTTTTATTTTATCTGCTAAACCTACCCCCTTCCCATTAGCATTCACTATGTTAGGCATTCCTTCAGACTTCTTGGTGAAGACCGAAACAAAGAAGTCATTAAGCATCTCTGCCATTTCCAAGTTTCCTGTTACTGTTTCTCCCTCTTCACTAAGCAGTGGGCCTACCCTGTCTTTGGTCTTCCTCTTGCTTCTAATGTATTGATAAAAAGTCTTCTTGTTTCCCTTTATTCCTGTAGCTAGTTTGAGCTCATTTTGTGCCTTTGCCTTTCTAATCTTGTCCCTGCATTCCTGTGTTGTTTGCCTATATTCATCCTTTGTAATCTGTCCTAGTTTCCATTTTTTATATGACTCCTTTTTATTTTTTAGATCATGCAAGATCTCGTGGTTAAGCCAAGGTGGTCTTTTGCCACATTTTCTATCTTTCCTAACCAGCGGAATAGCTTGCTTTTGGGCCCTTAATAGTGTCCCTTTGAAAAACTGCCAACTCTCCTCAGTTGTTTTTCCCCTCAGTCTTGATTCCCATGGGACCTTACCTATCAGCTCTCTGAGCTTACCAAAATCTGCCTTCCTGAAATCCATTGTCTCTATTTTGCTGTTCTCCCTTCTACCCTTCCTTAGAATTGCAAACTCTATGATTTCATGATTACTTTCACCCAGGCTGCCTTCTACTTTCAAATTCTCAACGAGTTCCTCCCTATTTGTTAAAATCAAGTCTAGAACAGCTTCCCCCCAGTAGCTTTTTCAACCTTCTGAAATAAAAAGTTGTCTGCAATGCAGTCCAAGAATTTGTTGGATAGTCTGTGCCCCGCTGTGTTATTTTCCCAACATATATCCGGATAGTTGAAGTCCCCCATCACCACCAAATCTTGGGCTTTGGATGATTTTGTTAGTTGCTTAAAAAAAGCCTCATCCACCTCTTCCATCTGGTTAGGCGGCCTGTAGTAGACTCCTAGCATGACATCTCCCTTATTAATGATAATAAGGTAATGACAGCAGCACAATATGGTTAACATCAACATCACAACTTAGGAAGGGTGCAAGAGACAAAGGTGATTTGGGAAGTTACATTTTCCCAGTGGTATGTAGTTAATAAAATTAGAAGGTGTACACCACATGTGTCATTTAGAAACAGAAGCCTGCAGTCATGGAAAAGAATCCTAGAACATAGCACTAGCCATAGGCTGCAAAGTAATATCTAAAATAATCCCATAACCACAATGTGCTAGAATATAAATAAAGAAGAATCTGTGATCCATCTATACATATTGTGTTGATGGCAGTTTTCTGTGCCTTCCGTTATAGTTTTCATGTCTTTACAAAAAAAGTCAGCAAAAACTAGTAATTTAGAATGTAAATTCCTGGGTGCAGGGGTCATATCCTTTTTGTCTGTACTCAGGTTGCTATATAAGCACTATAGTAGTAGTAGTAGTAGTAGTAAATGAAAGGTTAACATTCTCCCAGCAACTGTATATGTGTGCAGTAATGGTGCCCTCCAGTGGACAGCTGTGTTAAACACAGTCTGAAGAAAATTAGGAGGCTAAATTCTGCTTTCATGTGGACTCGTGGGATTCCCACTGCAGTTAGTGGGAGTCTTAGGCCTGGTCTACACTATGAGTTTAGGTCGATTTTTGCAGCGTTAAATCGAATTAAGCCTGGACACGTTCACAGGACCAAGCCCTTTCTTTCGACTTAAAGGGCCCTTTAAACCGGTTTCTTTACTCCACCTCCGACAAGGGGATTAGCGCTAAAATCGGCCTTAGCGGGTCGGAATTGGTGTAGTGTGAATGGAATTCGACGTTATTGGCCTCCGGGAGCTAACCCACAGTGCTTCATTGTGACCGCTCTAGACAGCACTCTCAACTCAGATGCACTGACCAGGTAGACAGGAAAAGCCCCGCGAACGTTTGAATTTCATTTCCTGTTTGCCCAGCGTGGGGAGCACAGGTGACCACGCAGAGCTCATCAGCACAGGTAACCGTGATGGAGTCCCAGGATCGCAAAAGAGCTCCAGCATGGACCGAACGGGAGGTACGGGATCTGCTCGCCATATGGGGAGATGAATCAGTGCTAGCTGAACTCCGTAGCAGTAAATGAAATGGCAAAATATTAGAAAAGGTCTCCAAGGCCATGAAGGACAGAGGCCATAACAGGGACGCACAGCAGTGCCGCGTGAAAATTAAGGAGCTAAGGCAAGCCTACCACAAAGCCAGAGAAGCAAACGGAAGGTCCGGGGCAGAGCCGCAAACATGCCGCTTCTACGCGGAGCTGCATGCCATTCTAGGGGGTGCAACCACCACTACCCCAACCGTGTGCTATGACTTCTTCACTGGAGAAACACACAGGGAAGCGGGTTCGGGGTACGAGGAAGATGAGGATGAAGATAATGTAGATAGCTCACAGCAGCAAGGAAGCGGAGAAACTGGTTTCCCCAACAGCCAGGATATGTTTATCACCCTGGACCTGGAACCAGTAACCCCCGAACTCACCCAAGGCGTGCTCCCAGACCCTGAGGGCACACAGGGGACCTCTGGTGAGTGTACCTTTGTAAATATTACACATGGTTTAAAAGCAAGCGTGTTTAATGATTAATGATTAATTTGCCCTGGCAATCACGGCCAGTACAGCTACTGGAAAAGTCTGTTAACGTGTATGGGGATGGAG
>NW_020664493.1:931293-938197 GCF_002925995.2 Terrapene triunguis | reverse complement strand
AGCTACTGGAAAAGTCTGTTAACGTGTATGGGGATGGAGCGGAAATCGTCCAGGGACATCTCCAGAAAGCTCTCCTTCATGTACTCCCAAAGTCTTTGCAAAAGGTTTCTGGGGAGGGCTGCCTTATCCCGTCCGCAATGGTAGGACACTTTACCACGCCAGGCCAGTAGCACGTAGTCTGGAATCACTGCATAACAAAGCATGGCAGCGTATGGTCCCAGTGTTTGCTGGCATGCAGACAACATCCATTCCTTATCGCTCTTTGTTATCCTCAGGAGAGTGATATAATTCACGGTCACCTGGTTGAAATGGGGTGATTTTATTAAGGGGACATTCAGAGGTGCCCGTTCCTGCTCGGCTGAACAGAAATGTTCCCCGCTGTTAGCCACGCGGTGGGGGGGAGGGGTGAAGTGATCATCCCCGATAATTGGGTGTGGGGGGGAGGGGGGTTAGTTGGGTTTGTGCTGCATGTTAACCCGGAAACCGCAGCCCCTCCTTTTACATTGCAAACCCATTTTAAATGGCCAACCCAACGGGTGCTTGGTATGGGAAATGAGGGCGCTACTGTTTGAAACCATTTCCACATGTTAAGAAGGTTAAAAAAGCCAAAAGACTGTGGCTTACCATGGCTGCCTGCAAGCTGAAATCTGTTGCCTGGCACTGTGTGAGTGATCTCTCACACCAAACCGGCAGGCCCTCAATATAAGAGGAAAAATGCGACCTTGTAACGAAAGCACATATGCTGTGTAATGTGAACAGCAAAATTTAACGTGAAAGAGTGTACCCATTGTGCTCTAAAATGTGTCTTTTTTTAACCACCTCTCCCTTCTCCTCCACCAGCTGCGAATGTTTCTCCTTCACAGAGGCTAGTGAAGATTAGAAGGAGAAAACGGCGGACTCGGGATGATATGTTCACGGAGCTCCAGATGTCCTCCCACGCTGACAGAGCACAGCAGAGTGCGTGGAGGCAGCCAATGTCAGACTACAGAAAAGCACAATATGAACGAGAGGAGAGGTGGCGGGCTGAATCGTGGGATGAACGGAGCAAGTGGCGGGCTGAAGATGATAGATGGCGTCAGCTTGCAGACAGAAGGCAAGAGTCAATGCTCCGGCTGCTGGAGCATCAAACTGATATGCTCCAGCGTATGGTTGAGCTGCAGGAAAGGCAGCAGGAGCAGAGACCGCCGCTACAGCCCCTGTGTAACCAACAGCCCTCCTCCCCAAGTTCCATAGCCTCCTCACCCAGACTCCCAAGAACACGGTGGGGGGGCCCCCGGCCACCCAGTCACTCCACCCCAGATGATTGCCCGAGCATCAGAAGGCTGGCCTTCAATAAGAGTTAAAGTTTTAAACTGCAGTGTGTCCTTTTCCTTCCCTCTTCCCCCACCCATCCCGGGCTACCTTGGCAATTATCCCCCTAGTTGTGTGATGAATTAATAAAGAATGCATGAATGTGAAGTAACAATGACTTTATTGCCTCTGCAAGCGGTGCTCGAAGGGGGAAGGAGAGGGTGGGGTGGTTGGTTTACAGGGAAGTAGAGTGAACCGGGTGGGGGGGGGGCGGAGGGTTCATCCAGGAGAAACAAACAGAAGTTTCACACCATAGCCTGGCCAGTCACAAAACTCGTTTTCAAAGCTTCTCTGATGCGCACCGCGCCCTGCTGTGCTCTTCTAACCGCCCTGGTGTCTGGCTGCGCGTAATCAGCGGCCAGGCGATTTGCCTCAACCTCCCACCCCACCATAAATGTCTCCCCCTTACTCTCACAGATATTGTGGAGCACACAGCAAGCAGCAATAACAATGGGGATATTCTTTTTGCTGAGGTCTGAGCGAGTCAGTAAGCTGTGCCAGCGCACTTTTAAACATCCAAATGCACATTCCACCACCATTCAGCACTTGCTCAACCTGTAGTTGAACAGGTCCTGACTACTGTCCAGGCTGCCTGTGTACGGCTTCATGAGCCATGGCATTAAGGGGTAGGCTGGGTCCCCAAGGATCACGATAGGCATTTCAACGTCCCCAATGGTTATTTTCTGGTCCGGGAAGAAAGTCCCTTCCTCCAGCTTTCGAAACAGACCAGAGTGCCTGAAGACGTGAGCATCATGTACCTTTCCCGGCCATCCCACATTGATGTTGGTGAAACGTCCCTTGTGATCCACCAGGGCTTGCAGCAGCATTGAAAAGTACCCCGTGCGGTTTATGTACTCGGTGGCTTGGTGCTCCGGTGACAAGATAGGAATATGGGTTCCGTCTATCGCCCCACCACAGTTTGGGAATCCCATTGCAGCAAAGCCATCCACTATGGCCTGCACGTTTCCCAGAGTCACTACCCTTGATATCACCAGGTCTTTGATTGCCCTGGCAACTTGGATCACAGCAGCCCCCACAGTAGATTTGCCCACTCCAAATTGACTCCCGACGGACCGGTAGCTGTCTGGCGTTGCAAGCTTCCACAGGGCTATCGCCACTCGCTTCTCAACTGTGAGGGCTGCTCTCATCCTGGTATTCTGGCGCTTCAGGGCAGGGGAAAGCAAGTCACAAAGTTCCATGAAAGTGCCCTTACGCATGCGAAAGTTTCGCAGCCACTGGGAATCGTCCCACACCTGCAACATGATGCAGTCCCACCAGTCTGTGCTTGTTTCCCGGGCCTAGAATTGGCATTTCACGGCATGAACCTGCCCCAGTAACATCATGATTTGCACATTGCTGGGGCCTGTGCCTTGTGAGAGGTCTATGTCCACGTCAATATCCTCATCACTCTCGTCGCCGCGCTGCAATCGCCTCCTCGGCTGGTCCTGGTTTTGCTTTGGCATGTCCTGGCTCTGCATATACTCCAGCACAATGCGCGTGGTGTTCATAGTGCTCATAATTGCCGCGGTGATCTGTGCGGGCTCCATGATCCCAGTGCTATGGCGTCTGGTCTGAAAAAAGGCGCGAAACTAGTATCTGATGGATGGAGGGAGGGAGGGAGGGAGGGGCGAGTGACGACATGGCGTACAGGTACAGGGAATTAAAATCAACAAAGGTGGCTGTGCATCAGGGAGAAACACAAACAACTGGCCCCCCCAAAGATTGAACTCAAAACCCTGGGTTTAGCAGGCCGTTGATTTCACGGAGGGAGGGGGAAGCAAATGAATACAGAACAAATCTATTTTTTACATCTTAAGCTGGCAGATGACGGTGCAGCATGACTGATAGCCCTGGGCATCTTCTGGGTGCTTGGCAGAAAATACTGGGCACTTGGCAGAAAATAGCATACTATGACTGATAGCCATCATCGTCATTGGGAAGGCAGCGACTGGGGGACAGCCACTGCAGTACGATGACGATGGATATCAGTCGTAATATACCATCTTCTACCAAAAGGCAAGGGGCTGCTGCTGTGTAGCAATGCAGCCCCACGTCTGCCAGCCCCACGTCTGCCAGCACCCAGATCGCCGATGAAGGCTACCAGTCATACTGCACCGTCTACTGCCAAAAGGCAATTAGCTGCTGCTGTGTAGCAATGCAGTACCACGTCTGCCGGCACCCAGATGACATATGGTGACGGTGAGCTGAGCTGAGCTGAGCGGGCTCCATGCTTGGCGTGGTATGTTGTCTGCACAGGTAACCTAGGTAAAAAGGTGTGAATCGTTTGTCTGCCGTTGCTCTGACGGAGGGGGAGGTGCCTGACAACATGTACCCAGAACCCCCCGCGACACTGTTTTGCATCATTCAGGCATTGGGATCTCAACCCAGAATTCCAATGGGCGGCGGAGACTGTGGGAACTGTGGGATAGCTACCCATAGTGCAATGCTCCGGAAGTCGACGCTAGCCTCGGTACTGTGGACGCGGTCCGCCGACTTAATGCACTTAGAGCATTTTATGTGGGGACACACACAACCGGCTGTATACAACCGATTTCTATAAAACCAGCTTCTATAAATTCGACCTAATTTCGTAGTGTAGACATACCCATAGACTTGGATCCAAAGGCAGACTTTAGCTCTATATGAAGAGTTATTGTTTTTGGATGCCAGGACATCTTTTGCTGACTTGGTGATCTGGGCTTAGTTCAGGTTAGGCCTTATCTACACGGGGGAAACTGACCACATAGCCATTCTGGAATAACGATCCCAGTATAATTTAGCTAGTGTGAAGTAGCTCTCTATGGAACATTCTATTCCAGACCAAGTGCGACTTTGTTCTATTCTGTGGGACAATATAGAGCAATGTGGAACTGCCCTGCTGTGTAGTATATTCTACCTGGCCATGTCAGCCCTATCATGTTAACAACTGGCAAGTAATATGACCAAATATTTTGCGCTGATCACTACAATTTTTTGCCAGGCATGAGGTCCATTTCATCCACATCTTTTCTGAAGCAATTACTGCCATCAGGAACTGCCCCCTTTTCTATGGCTTACAGACTTTCTGATTTATTGCAACTCACTCATTTCTTCCTCCTCTATACGATTTAAGAGTATAACACTGTGGCAATCATCTGAGCAGCCCCTTGTGGCCAGAATGCCTCTGCAGAGCCCCATCTCTGTTTTCCCCTTCTTCAGGGCTCCTGAAACTCCACACAGTCTCTCTTCCAATCGCAGCCTTTCTTGGGGTCTGGTTGCTTACTAACACAAAGTTCGAAAAAACAAACACAAAAGAAATCTTGCACCCAATCTTAAACTGGGCACAGTCCTTCCTCCCTGCGGTGCTGCCCTTTCCTGCTCTCTGAACAGCTGGAGAAGTAGTAAGGCCTAGCCTGCCTTCTCCCAAAGGATAAGCAAAACCTTTAGCTGGGCCTTCTTACCCAACCCTTCCTCAGGGACCATTGCAGCTTAACTCTGTGGTTCCCCCATCTAGCTCTGCTCTGCCCTCACTGAGGCCTCTTCTGACTCTTTATAGCCCAGCTTCAGCGCTGCCCCCTTAATTGGCTCACTTGTGAGAACCTGCTTTGGTACAGGGGAGCTGTCCCTATTTTAATCACAGACAGAGCTTTTCTGGGAAACTGGCAGTCTAAAGTCCACAAGCCCTATTTTCTGTTCTAGCTGAATTCTGCTCAGTACAGGAACAATGGTGGTAAGGAGGGGAACGGTGAAAAGTAACTTTAAACCACCTTTGTGGTCCCCACATTCAGGGGCTGAGGAAGGGCTAATTCAGTCTCTGGTGCCATTTAAAGCAGCATCAGGCTGCTCTAATTTAAGACCAGCTATTTAAGGTCGCTCGGGCTATTTGGGAATAGGCAGAGTAGGCCCCTTATTCCTCTGCCATAACCCCTATGTCAGGAGCTGGGGGAAAAGTGGTGGAGAGAGACCTGTTGTGTTCATGTCATATGGGGATTCTCTTTACGCTCAAGGAATCTCCAGCTGACTGGATAAGGTGACTACAGGGTAAGTGAGAATAAAGCCCCATGGGTAAAAATTCTAGTACGAGTTACATGAATCACCCTGAAATGGGATTGCACTGATGTAACAGAGCTAGATTCTATTCTCAGTCTGTGTGTAACCCTTCTGCCAGGTGGCTAAAGGCAGCAATTTATCTGGGGTCCCTCTTGGCAAATAAGTAAACCAAGTTGAACCTCTACCCAGACAGCTAGGAAAACAAAATGCAACCTCCCTTTGTGCCCTAAACAAGCAGAACTTCCCCACTCCCAAGAACTGGGCGACTGTGTATAAACAAGGGACTCATTAGGGGAAAGGGAACACTGTCATAAACTCAGGAAAAGCCAGCAACAGAATCTATATCCAAATAAAGCATGAAATACCCCCCTTGCCAGTAAGTGTGGCACTAATCCATCTAACTCCCTTTCCTCCTGCCAAAGAGAATATCCCACAGGTCCCTTAGCCACACCACCTCACCCATCCACCAACCCCCCCTCACAGTTTGGATCAGCAAATAAGGGCAGTCCATGTAACAGTCTTCACATGTCTACTTCTAGTCCCAAGAGAGCTGTTTGCCTGGTCCTGCCTGGAGGCACCACTGCTTAACCCAGCTTAGTGATTCAGCTTTATGGAGGTGCTGGGTAGGTGGGGTCTCACCAGAGTCCACTTAACTCTGCTGTTGCTGCTCTCTGCACCACTTCTTGCCATTAAGTCATCCGTCTCTCACCACAAAGTCCCAACAGGAGAGGAGCCAAGAGCAATCAGGACCCTTGAGCAGAGTCCAGCAGAGGGAGTAGTGAGCTCTTTCCCTGCTGGGGTTTCTGGCCATAGGGCGAATGTGTAAGTAGAGCCATTCCAGTAGTGTAGCAGCACTACTTTACTGCAAGAGGGGTTCTGAGAGGACCAATCCATTAAAAAAAGAAAAAGCTAATGAGTACTCTTTAAAAAATTACTCTGGTATGTGAGAAATATTGGATCCCTAAAGGCTTTACATATTAGATCCAATTCAGCTCTGGCTCAAGCAGATTCTGCACCCAATGAAATCAAGCCTAATTGCAAGGCTGAATTTGCCTCATTGGTGTGAAGTAGGTGCATCCTACAAAAAGTGGAAACATGGACAAATTGCTAAGGAGGAGTACAAAAGAATAACACAATCATGAAAGGACAAACTTAGACAGGCTAAGGCACAAAATGAATTACATCTAGCAAGAGACATAAACAGCTATAAGAAGAGATTAGATAAATATATAAGGAGCAAGAGAAAGATGAAGTAAAGTGTAGGTCCTCTACTTAGAAGGGAAGGAGAGCTAATAACTGATGACCACATACGTAACACAGGTAATATTAACAATAAGGGGGAAGGAACACAAACCAAAATAGGGAAAAAACAGGTTAAAGAATATTTAGTTTTAAGTTAGATATATTTAAGTCAGTGGAGCCTGATGAAATGCACCCTAGGGTACTTAAGGAACTAGTTGAACCAATCTCAGAACTGTTAGTGATTATCTTTGAGAGCTCATGGAGCACAGGCGAGGTCCCAGAG